>NW_015168062.1:982051-1008532 GCF_001447785.1 Gekko japonicus
GAATTTCCCAACCCGGAGTTGGCAGTCCTATTTTGACATGCCACCTGTGGCTTTTCTGAGCAGTGTTCCCCAATGTGGCATCAGCCCTATGTTTCAGAGATAGGTATCCAGCCTCCACGTGGGACCTGGGGATCCCCCAGAATTACAGCTCATTTCCAGACTAGAGATCAGTTCCCCTGGAGAAAGGGGATACTTTGGAAGGTGGGCTTTATGGTGTTGTACCCCACTGAGGTCCCTGTCCTCCCAGGGCTCCATCCCCAGATCTACAGGAGTTTCCCAACCTGGAGCTGGCAACCGTACCCTGATCCCCTGCCAGTAGGATTGCCACACCCCCGATGTGGCAGGACGAGCCCCGCCCCTGAGCAGCCCCGTCTGCGTCGATGTGCCCAGCACCATTACGTGACCCGGAAATGACATCATCGCACAGGGCACGTTGCAGGGGAGGAACTCCTGGCCACTGTGTGACACAGAGTGTTGGACTGGATGGGCCTTTGGCCTGATCCAACATTGGCGTCTCTTATGTTCTTATGTTCTTATGTTAACTCTAGCATCTGAGAAAAAAATGGTTTTTAGGTTGGGGTTGGGTTTGGGGGGTTTTTTGCATCTGTTTGGCTGTTACTCACCTTGTTCAATAAAACTGCTTTCATCTGCCTGAGTCCTCATGCCTCAAACCCAACTGTTCCCCTGGCAGTGCCCTTCACCAGTGAAGGCATCCTGGAAGGGTGAAGGGAGGGGGAGACTCTGAGCCCACCCAAGTTTGAAGACCAGACCAGAGTGACAGCAGTCTCCAGGGCTAAGAACGTAAGAAGTGCCCTGCTGGATCAGACCAGTGGTCCACCTAGTCCAGCATCCTGTCTCACACAGTGGCCAAAGAGGTCCTCTGGAAGGCCAACAACAGGGCACAGAGGCTGAGGCCTTCCTAAGAACATAAGAAGAGCTCTGCTGGATCAGACCAGTGGTCCACCTAGTCCAGTGTCCTGTCTCACACAGAGGCCAACCAGGTCCTCTTAGGATTGCGAAGTCTTACCTGCTGTCGGAGTGGGGGACTCCCGGCTTCTTCCTGGAGCGTGCGCGCTCCGCGACCACGTCAACCAGAAGTGACGCGACCACGCCTTGCTGGATCAGACCAGTGGTCCATCTAGTCCAGAATCCTGTCTCACACGGTGGCCAACCGGGGGCGGGGGGAGCATGTGAGGCTAGACAGCTCCTGTGAGGGGACACACATCTTAGGCAAGCCTCCATGCGTCCCCTTGTGCTGCAACAAAGGGACAGGATATTTTTCTTCAGGCCAGTTGGCAACAGAATTGAGAAAGGGGAGAGGAAAGCATCCACCACATAAGCCCCTCACTGCCACCATTACCAGTCCACTCATTCCCTGGGACTGCAGTGCCCGGCTTTTTGTAACAGAAGGAAATGGAAATGAATAAGAAGTTCTAGCAACTTCCTGTCTGCCAGAACAAGCAAGGAGCTGCTGGAGAGCAAACAGGAGAGTTATGGAAGGAAACACTCTGGGGGCACGTGTCGTCTCCTCCTTCAGGAGATTCACTTTCTTTGTTTAGATGCTAGCCTACCTGAATGCCAGTTTGGTGTACTGGTTAGAAGCATGGACTCTAATCTGGGAGAACTACATTTGATTCCCCACTCCTCCACATGCAGCTGCTGGTATGACCTTGGGTCAGTGACAAGTTCTCTCAGAGCTGTTCTCTCAGGAGCAGTTCTCGAAAGAGCTCTCTCAGCCCCACCTACCTCCCAGGGTATCTGTTGTGGGGAGGTGGCTTAAGACCTTGGGTCAATGAAGCTAATAAATGAAATGGACTGTTGTGGGGAGGGGAAAGGAGATCGTAAGCCACTCTGAGACTCCCTCAGGTAGTGAAGGGCAGGCTATAAATCCAATCTCCTCCTTCTCCTCCTCTTCTTCTTCTTCTTCCTGTATGAAGATGCAAATCCAAAAAAAAAAAAAAGATGCAAATCCATTTTGCAGGATTCACGTCCCTCTTTTGCCTGTTCATTCTGGTTAGATATAGGTAAAGGTAAAGGTTCCATTGCTCGCAAGCGAGTCGAATCCGACTCTAGGGTTGCGGTGCTCATCTCCGTTTCAAAGCCGAAGAGCCAGCGCTGACCGAAGACGTTTCCGTGGTCATGTGGCTGGCATGACTAAACACCAAGGCGCACGGAACGCTGTTACCTTCCCACCGAAGTGGTACCTATTTATCTACTTGCAATTTCTTGCTTTCAAACTGCTAAGTTGGCAGGAGCTGGAACTAGAGATGGGAGCTCACTCCGTCATGCGGCACCCTCGAGTCTCAAACTGCTGAACTACTGACCTTCCACAGCCTGCAGTTCAGCGTCTTAACCACTTGAGCCACCGCAGCTATACTGGTTGGTTTATACAAAGTTAGTTTTGGTGTACAAAGGCAGTTGGTATTTTTAAGGTTTCAGAGTGTATTTTTGAACCAGGAGTCGGCTGCTTCCCACTCCAGAGCAACTCTTGCTTGACGATGAAGCTCTTTATACAAACTTGAGGAAGCTACTACACCGGGGAAGTATCTAGGGTCTGCTTTAAAAGCTTGTGCATATCACTTATAATGTTTTAGACAGAATTTCGTGTGCATGATATTCATTCAACCAGCCGCACGCCATTGCATTTGTTTCTGGCAACAATTGTGCATATTCCCCACCCACTACCCCGTTGTTTTGTATCACCTAAAGTTTACGAAAAGCCTCTGGAATCTGATAGCAGCTGTATTTATGTATTTATCGTGAAGATTTCTATCCTTCCCCTCTGGAGTCCAGCTTGAGGCAGTTTAAAAGAAGAACCCCCTTATTTAAAAGCCTACATAAAAAAGAAATGTTTTTGGCCCGGTGCCCAAACAAGAGTGGCGTAGGTGCCAGGCAAGCCTCAAGGGGAAGGGCACCCCAACTTGGTGCCACCACTAAAAAAGCCCTGCCTCTGGTTGCTACCCACCTCATTATTGAAGTCTGCAGCCCACGGGACAGGGCTTGAGACGGGGATCTTAACTAGCAGGCTGGGCTCTATGGGGGGAGGTGGTCTTTCAAGTACCCTGGACCCCAAGCCATTTAAGACTTTAAAGGTAAGAGCCAGCACTCTGAAATACGCCCAGACAGGTATTCTGTGATCTTAAGGAGCTTGATAAATCACCTTTTTTAAACTTGTCAGGAATTGTGAAAAGATGGGATGGGTCTGCTAGGACAGGACAGGCAATAATATACAGCTAGTGATGTATACTAGCGTTGCCAACCTCGAGATGGTGGCTGGAATTACAACTGATCTCCAGCCTAAAGAGATCAGTTCCCCTAGAGAAAATGGCTGCTTGGGAGGGTGGACTCTGGGGCATCGTACTGTGCCGAGGCCCCTCCCCTCCCGAAACCCCACCCTCTCCAGGCTCCACCCCCCAAAATCTCCAGGAATTTCCCAACCCGAACCTGGTGACCCTTATGTAGGCTCACTTTAGTGGGTGATGCAATCCATGGCAGCCACTAGGAAATTAGATTGCCATCACTTATTTCAATCATCTGCAGGCCGAAGGGCTATGAATAAGAAAGAAACCGAAACCTGAACTGAGACATGGAAAACTTGAATGAAATCGTTTTGCTGGTGATTTAACTCTGTTCCACGTCATTCCGCTCACCCAGCCTAACGTTACGGTGACGGAGGCCCAGTCCAAGCAGCAGCCTCCACCCAGGGGACTACCCTCTGCAGCACCCATGTGTTTACATCTTGGCATGGCTGTCAGCAGCAGCCCTGGATGGAGCCCATAATGAAGAGGCAGCAGTCGCAATTTGGTCGAGTCAATTTCAACAGTCCAGGGAACTGTATGAAATTGACAGGCCCATCCTGTAGGAAATGAACAGGGCCGTTTTCAGTCCACTGCAGCTCAACTGATGATGGCATCGTTAGGGAAGAAAATTCGATTAGGAAAATGAAGAACAGGCCGCCCTCCACACACACCACACAGCAAGGCCTGTCTCTCCTCTGTCGTGTCTGCACAGTCTGCATTGGCTTTTCCCTCCGTTGTTTTAGCAAACCCACGTTGGAAGAGAAATTCCCCTCTTCATTGCATGCTGCTTTCACTTTCGTTGATCATCGGATTTTATGGTACCCTCTACACTGCATGCCGCTTTCACTTTCTTAGATCATCAGATGTTATGGTACCTTCTCCATAAATGTATGGCCGTTCAGGGGTGACTTCACAGTCAGTACAGCATTGACCCGGGGTATTTGAATGTACTTTTGAGCTGCACTTATTCCCCAGTGCTGAGAAAATGTGGAGCGAATGCCAGATGCAGAACCAGCCCAAGATACCAATGCTGGATCAAGGCTAATAACAGCAGTAGTTTCTGAGAAATAACCCACATGCGCAACCACAGCTTCATATTTTATGTGACAGGAAAGAATTCCTTTGCTTGAAATCCATCCCTCTGCCTGGTTTGGTTTACCTGATTGTGTGCTCCTGTTCATGACAATGGTCAAAGGAACACTAACTGGATTGGATTGGAATCCACCCCTCTAAGAACTGGCAGGCCAAATTTATGGCAGCCACCTGCCTGTGGTTAAAAACATGGACACAACCAGCACATGAAATGAACCATGAGCTTGTTGTAAATTCCCTGATAGGGAACTGGGTCACCACAATATTGACATGTGCCAGATGGGAAAAAAATGAGGCAATGGTCCATTTAATCCTATATCTGGTTCATACAGTGGCCAACCACAGGCACAGGCAGGAGGTAGAGGCCAAGCCGCCACCACCAACCACCCCTACAACTTATATCCAGTGGTATATTACTAACCCTGGACATGGAAATTCCATTTAGGTCCATTCTGCATCTGGCATTTGCTCTACATTTTCTCAGCACTCAACCTGGTTCCCCCTTGCTTCAGAATATCTGTTTTAATTCAATCTGGTATGCAGATTTTCCTGTGTCAGTACTTGCCTCAGTGGTCATTAGCTGCCTGAGCCAAATAATTCATAGCGAGGTGATAGATACAGAGAGGGAAATAGGGGCAGGGGAACTGACGGAGATCAATGAAGCTGTGTCAAGTTGTCTGCTTATCATTCCCTTCGAATCGGAAGCAGAGGAAGGAAAAGGTGCCGCTCAAAACCACATTCAGATACCTCGGGGCAACACCATACTGACCGCAAAGTCACCCCTGAACGGCCATAAATCTGTGCAGAAGGTACCATAAAACCCAATGAGCAAAGAAAGTGGAAGTGGCATGCAGTGTAGAGGGAGATTAATGTCCTAACGTGGCTGTGGAAAACTGTGAGGAAACAGGTGGGTGCAGAATCAGCCTAAGTCATTGTGGCTAATAGCCCAGTACACCCTTCCCAGTCTTTGTTACATAGCTTGTATCCAGGGATAGCCAAATGCCACTGGTTTCCTCCATCCCACCAGGTTTCTGAAATACCCACCATCCTGGTGGAACACTCTTCCAGCTGAGATCCAGGCCCTGGGGGACCTAATGCAGTTCCACAGGGCCTGTGAGACAGAACTGTTCCACCGGGCCTATGGTTGAGCGTTGGGTTAACTGGTATAGTCAGTCCAGTTCTCACCAACTAGTTTAGCAGAGTGCTTTAAGCTACACTAGTTTGAGAGAGCCAGTTTGGTGTACTGGTTAAGTGTGCAGACTCTAGTCTGGGAGAACCGGGTTTGATTCCCCACTCCTCCACTTGCACCTGCTGATGTGACCTTGGGTCAGTCACAAGCTCTGGCACAGCTGCTCCTAAAAAGAGCAGTCTGTGTCAGAGTTCTCTCAGCTCCACCCACCTCACAGGATGTCTGCTGTGGGGAGGGGAAGGGAAAGGAGTCTGTAAGCCGCTCTGAGACTCCAAGTGAAGGGCGGGGTATAAATCCAATCTCTTCTCTTCTCTTCTACACGCCCAGGAGCAACTTTGTTCCAGGTATCCAAGCTTTGTTACAAAGTTACACAGAGCCACTCTCCAGTTTGAAGACAAATAACAATCTCTTTATTTAGGAACTACATTCTAGATAGGAAAGCATAGAGATAGGATAGTATTCTAGTCTAACTTACTACGGATGGAAGAAAGCTTAGTCTGACTATCTAGCTATCTGACTATCTAGCTATCTGCCACATAGTCTGGAAGCTGAGACAGGGGACAGTCCTTCACTTCCAACATTGAAGACCCAATCTGCATTTGCTATGTAAAGCTGTTCCATGCTGCTGTGGCACCAGCTTCCCATGTGGCTCAGTCTAAAGCTCTCCTCTGTCTGCATCAGGATGCAAGTTGTTTAGGGAGAGCACAAGAAAGGGGGGAGGAGCGGCCTCCAAGGTGCTGCGCTGCAGGGAGGAAACGGCACCTGCGACCCCACACACACAGAGAAAGTAAAAGGGGTGACCTGGCAGAGGGGGAGGCGGGGGGGGGGTGCAAGTTGTTTAGGGAGAGCACGAGAAAGGGGGGAGGAGCGGCCTCCAAGGTGCTGCGCTGCAGGGAGGAAACGGCACCTGCGACCCCCCACACACACACACACACAAAGTAAAAGGGGTGACCTGGCAGAGGGGGGGGGGCAGGAAAGATGGAATGCACTGGGTTAAAAAAAGACAAAACACCCAGCAACTGCCAGGCAGGGAGTTCTGGAGACTGCCCCAGGAAATAGCAAATAGTTCAGGGTTAGGCATGCTTCCGACCTCCCTACCCCCCAATATGATCGCAGAAAAATATTCCCTGGCTGCTTTTAAATGCAGATGATTGGATTTTCAGCTAACTTGTTTCCTTTGTGACAATTTGTGTATCTCCTTAGAAAAGATGGGGGGGGAATTCAGCTCCAGTTGTCTGCTTTTTGCTCACAGCGGCTCAACGGTGGGAAGGAGCAGTTGTGCCACCTTAAAGCCACATTCAGATAAGGTGGTGAGACGCCGTAGTGACCCTGGAGTCATGACTAAATGGCAATAAAATGATGCAGACAGCCGATGTGGAGATGAAACTATAGGAGAGTGGATGCAGCATGAAATGCAGACAGAAATTTGTGAGACAATGGGAGATCATTGGCACAGTGGTGGGAAATACCAATGCAGATTGGACCGAAGACAGCGACTGGTTCCATCTCTGATTGGCCTCCACTTTCTTCTCTCTCCCCTTTCTCCCCCCCCCATTTAGACTAGACAGACTATACACCACTCCCCTTTGAGCTTAAGTCATCTTTTATTATAATGTTAGTTTATAATATAATGTATTTTATCATATATTACTAAGTTTATTATATTTATTGTATTTATGTATTAGAATGTTTTTTATCATGCTGTTACCTGCTCTGAGCCTGGACACAGGGAGAGCTGAATACACATGGAATAAAATAAAAATAAAATAAATCAATGTTCTCATTGAGTACTAAGCATTCCAGCCAGTTTGGTGTAATGGTTAAGAGCAGCAGACACTAATCTGTGAGAACCAGGTCTGATTCCGCACTCCTCCACAGGCAGCCAGCTGGGTGACCTTTGGCCAGTCACAGTTCTCTCAGAGATGTTCTTTCAAGAGCAGTTCTCTCAGAGCTCTCTCAGGCTCACCTACTTCACAGGAAGTCTTGTGGAGAGAGGAAGGGAAGGAGATTGTAAGCCACTCTGAGACTCCTCCTCCTCCTCTTCTTCTTCCTCCTCTTCTTTTTCTTCTTCCTCTTCCTCTTCTTGCCTTCTCTTAGCCCAGAGGCTTCAACTGGCATATAAAACCTTCACTTAGTTTCATTCTCCAAGAGTCTGAGACATGTGCACATCCCCTTGAGCTCCTTAAAGGGCAGAGATTTCCTGCTTCATCCTCACTGTCAAGTTCTAACCCATCCCCATACAGATGACTCCAGACACTTAACTCATCTCTCTTAGGGATGAATGATCAGTGATGGACATTCTCCAGTTCCTGTTGGCACTCCTCCAAGAATTGGTTTCAAAGCTGCTCGGTGACCTTTTGGATGTTAAACACCAGAAGTCTTGTCTCATTTTGGTTCACTCCCCCCTGCTGGCTTTCTGGCAGCAAGCTAGCACCAGCTGGATTTCCTTTAAGCTGACTTTTTTCTGTCTCCTCTTCCTGTAGGTATTTGGCCTGGACGGGGCAGAGACACAAACTCTTGGACATGAGCCAAAGGAAACAGCCTAAGGGCTATTAGCCCTTGACTTGCTGCCTTGGACAGGGAGTCAGCTAGCTTGGTGGGCTTTTGGACTCTGTTGCATTTTCTACGTGTATGATTTTACGATTTAATACTCTCCCCCCCCCTTCTGCAAGCCACTTAGGGTTCCTCCAGGGAGAAATTAGTCACTAAACATAGTGGAGCCTGTCTCTTGTACACGATCGATATGTCCCAAAGCGTTCCACGGTGCCTAATAAATCGAAACCCTGCTTTCTATCCCTACCATCTCATCTCATCTAGGCACTGAGACCCCTCGATCCACACAAGGGGAGCAGGTCCCATGCGTGGGATGTCACATCAACATTTTATCTTCCTCGTCATGCTTTTAATCTCATTAGGCAGCTGGCCTTTGACCACCACGGTAAAGAAGTCGACGCAGCTGGCCTTTATGAACGGCTCCGAGAACAAAGCAGACCTTCAAGAAGACTCACCAGCTGCCTTCGTTGGCGTGCATCTTCGAAAATGATGGTCATACAGAGCATTGCTGGCTGAGCGGTTTGCAGTCCCTGCTTGTGAGGGTTACTTTCTCCCAGCTTCCGACCTGCTCACGGATAAGGCTATGCACTGCCCTTCTTCAGATATAGAAAGAAGAAGAAGGAAGAGGTTGGATTCATACCCCACCCTTCACTACCCAAAGGAGTCTCAGAGCAGTTTACAATCTCCTTTCCCTTCCGCTCCCCACAACAAACACCCTGTGAAGTAGGTGGGGCCGGGAGAACTCTTTTGAGAACTGGTCTTGACAGAGCAGCTCTGAGAGAACTTGTAACTGAACCAAGGTCACACCAGCAGCTGCATGTGGAGGAGTGGGGAATCCAACCCTGTTCTCCCAGATTAGAGTCCACGCTCCTAACCACGACACCAAACTAAGAACTAAGACCGGTGCTGCGGCCTGAATGGCCCAGGCTAGCCCAGTCTCGTCAGTTTTGGGAAGCTAAGCAGGATTGGCTTCGGTTAGTACTTAGATGGGACACACACACCCCTCCAAGGGAGACAAGGGTCATGACACAGAGCCAGGCAATGGCAAACCACCTCTGTGTTGAACTCATTTGTTACAAGGGCCGGATCTGACATAAATGTGACTCTGTGTGCCGTAAAACATAATGTCGGCGACCAGAGATATAACTTTGTAAAGGACAGCAGCGGGTAAGCTCTGAGTCGATGTGTCCTCACTGCAAGGCCCCATGAAGCAAAGCGGTTCTGCTTGACTGCTTCAAATGAAGTTGTCCAGCTGTGGTGAAGCCACAATCGTAGTGGCTCTGCCTACTCCACCTGCCCCTGAGCAGCCTTCTGTTCCCTCCTTCGCACCAGTGGCTCGTGGGCCAGATAGGAGCCCTGGATGGGCCAGTTCTGGCCCCTGGGCCTTATTTTTGACACCTATGCCCTACAGGGTCATCACAAGTTGGCCGTAACCTGACAGCACTTCCCAACACAAGAAATCTGTGGGACCTTGAAGATTAACCTGAGACTCTTGGGTGTTTTCACTGCTTTCACTGCAACCGATTTTTAACTTGCTTCCAGAGAGAAAGAAATTTAAACACATGCAAACAGGCTTTAAAAAATACATAGACCAGTGGTCCCCAGCCTTTTAGATGCTGTGGGCACCTTTGCAATTCTGGAACAGCGTGGTGAGCTCAGTCACAAAATGGCTGCCGCATGAGGAGGAGCCAGCCACAAAAAATGGCTGCCACATCTTACTCAGTCACATAGTTATGATCCTTGTACTGTGGTGGCTGCTGCCACTGCCAAAGTAATGTGAGGTTTTTAAAAAAAAAAAAATCCACACAGTCAGCCAAATCACCAATGGCCCATAAGAAATGTTACTGCGCAAAATACCAAGTTGGCCCTGGCCACTTTGTAAAAAAAAACTTGGCAGGCACTAGAAAAGGTGTTAGTGAGGATGTCTGACACCAGGGAGGTTTACTGTATTTCTTAAAACGATACCTTAGTTTAGAATTTATTTAGTCTTGGTTTGCTGTTGGTTGTCTGCAACTAAATAAAATGGAGTTGTTCCCTAGCATATGCTGACTGGTTGCCTATTAATAGACTTATGTTGTTCCATTAAAACTTTTTGGAAAGCTGTTTTGATTATATCTACCTCAGAACTTTTTGAACAATTCCCTCATGGAATATTAGTATCAGTCTCTACTGAGGAAGACTTTCGAAACGAAGTTTTGAATATTCGGAGCCTTTGTCCATTGTAATTACCTGTTAGATTACTGTGGCTGCGGTCACACGTAACAGAAGCCACACAAGTGAGACGGAAAACAGCCGCAGTTTCCGGGCGCGATCTCACCAGCACATCTGGGAAGCGTAGCACTTCCGTGGCTCAACTGAGGCTTCCAGCCGAAACTGCGTGGCAAAAAACTAGTACCTTGGAGGTACTAGTTTCCGGAAACTGCGGGGCAAGGGCGGGCGTCTGATCGCGTTTCCGGTGGCATCCGGCGCCCACCCATCCAGAAGAGATTTTTTTTTATTATTAACAGAAACTCAAGGGAACATTACTAATATACTAACAGAGAATCACATGAGACCGGACTAAGAAAAGAAGTTTGACAACACACAGAAGAAGCCCAAGAAGATTAATTGGACATTACTAACAGTTTAATTTACCAGTTTATATATCACTCAGCTTTCTCTTTCTCCCACTGTCTACCTTTCCCTTTTTTCTTTTAAGCGAAATACCTCCCCTTTATAGGGGAGCTAATAAAATCTTTATATTAAAAAAAAAAGATTAACCTGAGACTCTTGGGTGCTTTCACTGCTTTCACTGCAACCGATGTTTAACTTACTTCCAGAGAGAAAGAAATTTAAACACATGCAAACTGGCTTTAAAAAATACATAGACTAGTGGTCCCCAGCCTTTTAGATGTTGTGGGCACCTTTGCAATTCTGGAACAGCGTGGTGGGCTCAGTCACAAAATGGCTGCCTCATGAGGAGGAGCCAGCCACAAAAAATGGCTGCTACATCTTACTCAGTCACATAGTTATGATCACAGTACAACTGTGGTGGCTGCTGTCACTGCCAAAGTAATGTGTTTTTTTAAAAAAAAATCCACACAGTCAGTCAAATCACCAATGGCCCATAAGAAATGTTACTGCGCAAAAGACCAACTTGGTTCTGACCATTTTGTAAAAAAAAACTTGGCAGGAACTAGAAAAGGTGTTAGTGGGGATGTCTGACACAGACAATAGCAACCAGGGAGGTTTACTGTATTTCTTAGAACGATACCTTAGTTTAGAATTTATTTAGTCTTGGTTTGCTGTTGGTTGTCTGCAACTAAATAAAATGGAGTTGTTCCCTAGCATATGCTGACTGGTCGCCTGTTAACAGACTTATGTTGTTCCATTAAACCTTTTTGGAAAGCTGTTTTGATTATATCTACCTCAGAACTTTTTGAACAATTCCCTCATGGAATATTAGTATCAGTCTCTACTGAGGAAGACTTTCGAAATGAAGTTTTGAATATTCGGAGCCTTCGTCCACTGTAATTATCTGTTAGATTACTGTATTATTCTTACCTGTTGGATTACTGTATTATACTTACCCTGTTGGTTTACTGAATGTACCTGTTGAATTTATTTATTTTTTGTATATACTTATCATTATACTTACCCGTTGGATTACTGCATCGTGTTGTATAACTGAATGTACCTGTTGAATTAATTTTTTGTACTCATATTTACTTATTGGATTACTGAATATACCTATTGAATTTTTCTTGAATTATTTATATTGAGTTTACCTGTGGTATTGATATACTATACTTACTTGTTGGTTCCTTGAGTTTACCTATTGAATGTCTTGTCTTTTTGTAAAATCCAAGTCAACGGAGCTTTTGTAGGTTCTACCATTTAGCTTTTGCTACTGTAGCATCCCTTTCCACACAGTTTTCTCTTAGATGGTTGTCTACTTATTACCTCTATGGTGCGTATGATACTGAAGACTATACATTCGATGAGGAAGCCACTAAGCTGAGCAAACAGTGTCGTTTCCAGCAGTGTTCCCTCTAAGCTCAGTTAGTGTGAGCTAGTTCACAGTTTTTTAGCCTCCAGCTCACACATTTTCATCTTAGCAAAGGAAGGATGACTCTAAAGCAAGCTAATAGATGCAGCAGCCAAATTGCTCACTCACAATGCCAGTAGCTCACAAAGGCTCCGGTCACACGGGAGGTTTTGGGCTGGAAGAGAGACGGATCGGGGGCGCAGCAAAGAGGCGCGAGCACACCGCAACATCTGGGAATCGGCATGCACCCGTCCCCGATCCATCCCTTCTGGCCTAAAACCCGCTGCAAAAAAACCCCAAGTAAAAGGTAGCACCAACCTGGAACGGTGCAGCAAGTGTGGCTGTAAGATCGCCGGTGCGCCCGTCTGCAGGAGCAATCGAGCCCCCCGTGTGGCAGGGGCCAAAGTAGAATTTTTGCTCACAAGACTCCACAGCTTACAGGGAGCATTGGTTTCCAGAGGTGAATGAATGGAATCAGTCTTTCGAATTGAAATTTATTTCTCTCTGATTGCATGGCTTTCCTGTCGACTATCTCAGGGCTTTGACCTGTAGACCCAAAGCAATTCTGGACACATTAAAGCATCGGGAACATGCCACATGTACTTCCACAGCCGAGCCATCAAGAGACGGCCAATTTGGTGAGGTAATAGAGCAAATATTTGCACGGAGATTGTGAATTTAGAAACAATGTGCTTAAGCCAGCCACTCGCCGAAATGGGAAAGGCTGAATCTCACTCTGGGAGTATTTTAGTTGTCAAGCCCTGGAGATTGCTGTTTTCACCATAAATTGGTGTTCAGTGTCACCCACCTGTGACAGAACTGTATGCACTGTTACATTTAAAGTCAGTCTTTCCCTGCTACGTCTGATAACAAAATAGAGTCACTGTTGCATTCAGCACCCCACGTCTACAGTTGCCATACTTAGGGCCCTCTGTACCCAAAAAAGGATATTCCTTACAAATAAGTTAAGGAAATATGTCACTGTGAGAAGGCTATTTGGCTATGCAAATATGTATATATTCAGGGCTTCTGTTACTGTACTCACCGGAACTGAGTAAAAACCTGGGGAGCTCTCCCAAGTCGTAGGGTTTTCCACATTTGTTATTTCTGTCACTTGTGTGCCCCTCCTGTACTGGGTTTCTTTTTCCTTTTCCACACATGTTCTGCGCCCCCTAGTGGTCCCTTCGATCTTCCCTAGCTATTTCTCTGGGGTGTTTACAAGCACAAGTGTGAGTAAAAAAAATTGGGGAAACAGCTGGGAAAAATCGAAGCAATCACCAGAGGGAGTAGAACACGTGCAGAAAAGAAAAAAAGAAACCCGACACAGTACAGGCACACAACTGACAGAAATAACGCATGCAGGGGAAAAACCATAAAGTAGAAATTGGTGGAGAAAGGCACAATTTTATATATAAGCAACAGCCCTTTTTTAAAAAAACACTTTATGTATTTTAGACCAAGGTGTATGAAGCATGGCATCAGATTGTTTTATTTGTTTCAAGCAATATTGCTTACTTGAACGCTAAGTAAAAAGGAATTTAGCAGAAGAATTAGCTGCTTATCAACAGGGAAAATAGTGATTCTCCTTCAGCTGGAAATGCAATATTTTATTTATTTATATTTTTCATTTATATCCCACCTTTCACCACAAGGGGGGCCCAAAGCAGCTTATACTGTTCCCTTTACCTGCATTTTACTCTCACAACAGCCTTCTGAGGTAGGTCAGTTTTGAGAGTGAATGGCTGGCCCAAGGTCACCCAGCAAGCTTCCATGGCAGAGTCGGGATTCGAACCTGGGTCCCCTAGATCCTAGTCCAACACTCTAAGCACTACACCACACTGGCTCTCTGTCCATGCTGTCTGTTTGGTAAAGTCATAAATATTCTTAAATGTGAGAACTGAAAACATTGCAGAGCTCAGGTGGTCTCCAGAGATAAGCTAAAGGCAGAAGATCATCTGTATGGGCTTCATCATGATTGTGAAGAGGGATAGGATGGTGTCCCCTGGGTTACAGTGCTTGGGAGAGCTTTCTGATCCCTGAGTCCTGTAAGAAGCTGGCAATAATAGATCTAATGCATTTCTGTATGCCATTAACATTTGCTCAGACTCAGCAGCCAACTGTTTTCCTTCTTGCATACCAAAAAGCAGGCTTTAATATGTTTGGTGCTTTCTCTTAGCTGCAGTGTTTTATATTTGTTTCTATTAAAGTTCAGGTTAACCAGTATGGGTTTTTTTAAGTACTTATTAATATGGTTTGTTTAAAGAAATTATTTATTTATATTTTTCATTTATATCCCATTTTTCACCACAAGGGGGACGTGATCTGGTCCATGGGGTCACAAAGAGTCGGACTCGACTGTGCAACTGAACAACAACAACAAAATACAAAAAAAATACCCTAGTAAAATAAAAAGGCCCTTTTAAAACTTTCCATTTTTATCTATACTGTGTATGTGTGTGTTTAAAAGCTGGCTATTAGAGGCTGGGGGAAGGAAGGAAGGAAGGAAGGAAGGAAGGAAGGAAGGAAGGAAGGAAGGAAGGAAGGAAGGAAAGGAGGAGGAGGAAGAGAAGCGGGAAGAGGGGGAGAAAAGGAGGGGGGAGGGGAGGAGGAGGGAGAGAGGAGGAGAAAAAGAAGAAGAGGAAGAGGAAGAAGAAGAAGACTTCTATTATCAGAAAGGAAGAAAAAAGGCTTTAAATCTTTCATAAGCATCTATGTTGAAGTATTTTTCTATGAAGATTTTGTGAATTGCTTTTCTGAGAGATTTTAATATTTCACTGTTCAAACACTATATGAACCTTCTGGCACGTTAAATCTGATTTGGAGCAGGGACTGATCTTGCGTAGGCTATAGCTTTGACTTTGGAAATGGCTGAGTTCCATAACTGATGATTGTTTATTGTTGTTTTACCTTAATTATTTTGTTTGTATTGTTACTGTTTTGCCATTATTTAAATTACATCATTTGATTATATTTGTATGTAGCCGCATAGTTATTTTTATTATGGCTTATGCTCATTTCTCCATTCAGCTTTTTCTTGTGATATTCTTTTGATTGCACTTTCATCATACCGAGCTGTGCTCCTTGCCTGAGCTCCAAGGGCTTTGGCGGCCCTGTCAAGATTTTGACTTTTTAAAAAAAGAAAACCATCCCCACCACCCTCTCATTATCTGCTTTTGAAAAGCTCCCGGTTTCAGTAGTGGTTTTCCAGCTAGCTGGCAGGAGAAGGAATTCCTTTTGAGAAGCAGCAAACTCAAAGGACCTTTGGTTTGCCAAAGTAGCCAAAAAGTTCTTTGGGTCCCAGGCCTCTTTATCCCTCCAAATGTTAGCCAGTCCAGCATTCATGGTAAGAGGTGTACAGCTTAAGCCCTGACCAATATCCACATCATAAATGCCTGCCCTAATATCTCTAGAGGTTGATCAGGCTCTTGCTTTAATACATTCACCAAAGGTCCAGCATCTTCTTGCCCACAGTGCCCAAGTGGATGCTTCTGGAAACAGAGCATTGAAACCCAAGCATGGTCTTCTTATTGCCCCTGCCCCACAACAACTAGTATTAGCGTTGCCAACCTCCAGGTAGGGCCAGGAGATCTCCCAGAATTACAACTGATCTTCAGACTTCAGAGTTCAGTTCCTCTGAAGAAAATGGCAGCTTTGAGGGGTGGGTATTGGCTGCTGAGGAGGGATGGGAAACCAAATGTTTGTGGTTCTTCATGGTTTGTGGTTGAACCACAATCCAAACCATGAACCCATATGAACTGGGAGGTTGGTTTGTGAACCAACCTGGTTTGTACACGTTTGAGGAGGAGGAGTAGAAGAAGAAGAAGAAGAAGAGGGAGGAGGAGGAGGAGGAGGAGGAGGAGGAGATTGGATTTATACCTGGCCCTTCACTCGGAGTCTCAGAGCAGCTTACAAACTCCTTTCCCTTCCCCTCCCCACAACAGACCAAGGTCATCCAGCAGGTGCAAGTGGAGGAGTGGGGAATCGACCTTGGTTCTTCCAGTTTAGAGTCCACGCACTTAACCACTACACCAAACTGGCGCCACTACACCAAACTGGCTCCTTTCGCCTAGCCAGCCAGATCAGCCGAATCAACCCTGGTGATCAATGGGTTAACAGATGTCGCAGCCAGATCACCCTCACATTACAAATATGAGCCATTTAAAGTTTAAATGTCTACATCCTGCTCCAAACAGCTGAGTAGTAGGGAGCTTCCTGTTTTTTTTCATGAAAAGCATGAATCGCCATAAATTGCACCAAAATTCGTGGACATTCATATTGGTTCTTCAGTTCGCAAACATCACTTTGCAAACCACGAACCGGTGAAAATTCATGACGAACTTTAGTTTGTCAGCCGGTCTGTGCCCATCTCTACTGCTGAGGTGTCTCCCTTCCCCATACTTTGCTCTCCCCAAGCTCCACCCCCAAACCTTCCAGATTTGCCCATCCCAGAGTTGGCAACCCTAACTGGTACTCTTAAGTAACCTGCCTCCAGAGCTTCCATTTAGTGATTCTGGTTCAGAGTCATTGTTGGACGGAACGGCCTTTTTAAAGACATCTGAGCTAGGAATTTTGAAAAGTCAGGAAGCAAATACCAATAGAGCCAGCATGGGTTCATGGGCAGAGTGTCAAACCAGGATCTAAAGGGCCCAGTTTTGAATCCCCACTTTGCCATGAAAGCTCGCTGGGTGACCTTCCCAACCTAACCAAGGGGATTGTTGTGAGGATAAAATGAAGGAAGGCGTAGAGTGATGTTGTAAGATTATTTAAATCCCATTGGTGGGGAGGATATAAACATCTAAATAAATAAGCATTATGTGCTACATGCAGGTTTAATAAATGCAGCCCAGCATGTTGCATTTCCACTTTTTAAAACGCAGCGCGCAACCATCACCAGCAGATGGGGCCCGTTGGCCGCACAATAAATTTGCTCTAGCCATCTGGGAAGGAAGAGTTAAATGATGCATAGCTGTAATCCATGGAGTTCAAATCTTGCCTTTCTGTGATTTAACACCAGGCTCCCTGTATATTGGCAGGGATTTTCAAACACATTCAGCGGGGCTTCCTGTCTAAAAAATTCACAGAACATATTAAAAGGCTGACAAATGACAATGCTCCGCTCCATTGGGGTGGAGTTTTCAGCTTCGTTTTCCCAGAGACACTTTGGACAGGCAAGTCCAGGGCCAGCATCAGCATACCTTTGGGGGGGCAGCTACTAGGGCCCAGGGCTTCTGGCACGGACCACTGCTGCTGATCCCCCAGCATGGCTTTCTCTTCCTGCTCATTTGCGAATGTTTGGCCACCCATGCGTCCAGCTGCACACACTGCCCAGTGCCATCAGAGAAAGGGCTCTGGGCCGTGCAGATGGCTGTGAGCGTGGGCAGAGGGAGGGCCGCAGGACACATGAGTGAGTGGACGGGAAGGGGCCCCTGGGGATCTCCAACCAGAGCCCCCCAAAGTCTGGAGCCAGCCCTGTCACGGTCGATGGAGCTGTCAAGGCCAAAGACAGCAGGACGGCTCAGATTTCCTATTTCAAGGCAAAGAGGTGGCCACACAATTTTCAGGCCCCCTCCCTGGGCTGACTACTTGGCTCGGTCTGGAAATGGGGCAGTAGACCATTTCTCCACTTTTGTTCCTTACTCAAAGCACTGACATGTTTGCCACAATCCATGGTCCTGAGCGATACCAAAGCACTGACATGTTTGCCACAATCCAGGGTCCTGCACATTCTTTACCTTCTTTTCCAGAAGCTCAGTTGTGAAATGTTTCATGTGATGTCACTTCTCTTTTTTTTCCCCCTTAGTCTCTCAGATTTTGTCCTGAGCTCGGGACTCTTATCTGCAACTACGGACATGTGGTTTTCATTTCCATGGATGTCCGATAACTGGAGTACTCCAAACAAAGGAGGACATTGCAAGACAAATAAGCTGATATGAAACGCAAATCTAAACTCCACAAAAATGCAACTGAAGTGTTTTCCGCAAAGGAACAGGCTTGTGCTGCAGCTGCCAGTACAGTGCAGCACTAAGCAGGCTTCTGTGTGGCAGACGTCCCCACATTTTCCCTGACCCTCCCTGCTGGCAGTGGCCGTTACCCTCAACCTCATCTGAGCCAGTGCAAACAGCCCGTCTTTATGTGACCTGAGTGAATCTCGCAAGACAGATGAGACTGGTACCTACATGCCAAGAATAATTCACAACTGAAGGAGTATGAAGAGAAACAAAAAATGGGATTGTCAGATCTCGGAAGCCAAGCAGGGTCAGGGCTGGAGGGGAGGCCACCAAGGAAGTCCAGGGTCAAGATGGAAAGGTAGGCCATGGCCAACCACCTCTGAAGGTCTCTTGCCTTGAAAACCCCACAGGGTCACCGTAAATCATTTGTGATGTGATGGCAACATATATATGAGCCCAGTTTTGCAAATGACAAATTGCAGTCACCAGCACGAGACACTGTAAGCCAGCACATTTTTATCTTCTCATTTAGCAGTCTCCACCAAATAACATACCGAGGAAGAGGGCTATTTTGGGGCAGGAACGCACAGGAACGGAGTTCCGGCTGGCTCCTGAGTTGGCCACACCCAGCAGGAACTCATTAGCATAATAGGCCACACCCCACAGCAGAAACTCATTAGAATTGGTTACATTAGGGGTGTGTGGCCTAACATGCAAAGGAGTTCCTGCTACAAAAAAAGCTCTGGTTTTGACAACAAGGTAAACAGAATAAGAAGCAAAAGGGGTGTGTGGCTGGATGACCACACTTCTGGTAACATAGGGGTGCGGCCTAATATCCTAATGTGCGGTGCTGTCAAGGGTGTGGCCTAATATGCTAATGAGTGCCTGTTGTTGGGTGTGGCCTATTATGCAAATGAGTTCCTGCTGGGCTTTTTCTACAAAAAAAGCCCTGCCGAGGAATGTTAATTCCCGATGTTTTCCTAACATCCAGTTCTTTAAAACACGTCACTGAAGAAATGTTTGAAAATGTTACCGCTTTGAGCGCACTTAGTCACTTCCATTCAATTTCCAGAATTTTAAAGGCTACACTAATTGGGATAATTTAGTCAGCCTGATGGGACAGGGCAAGGCCTTCAAATATCGATTGGAAAATCAGAGAAAAACTTTATTTATACCATGCACAGTCACTTGCAATCACTGGAGGCGCTGAGGGGCGCTTGAGAAGGCAGCAACTAATTTAAGACAATGAGTTCTGGTTTCATCCTGAGGAGAAAATGAACTCTTGAAAAGAGCACTGATAGTGGAATGTGCCGTCAAGTCGCAGTTGACTGACGGTGACCCCTAGTGGTATTTTCAAGGCAAGAGCCAATTGGAGGTGGTTTGTCATTGCCTGCCTCTGCGTACCAACCCTGGACTGGGAGGGGCTGTGGCTCAGTGGTAGAGCATCTGTTTGGCATGCAAAAGGTCCCAGGTTCAATCCTCGGTATCTCCAGTTAAAAGATCTGGCAGTAGGGGATGTGCAAGACCTCAGCCTGAGACCCTGGAGAGCCGCTGCTGGTCTGAGTCAACAATACTGACTTTGATGGACCAAGGGTCTGAGTCAGTAGAAGGCAGTTTCATGTGCCCACGTGTTCACAACTTCCTTGTTGGTTTCCCATCCAAACACTAACCAGGGCTGACCCTTCCTAGCATCTGATATCTGACAAGATCTGGCCAGCCTGGGCCATCCAGGTTAGGGCAAAAAGGGCACGAGAAAAAGTTCAGACAGGTACTTCAATTCCCCCCCCCCCAACATCTTATCATTGTTTTAACTAGATCCTATAAGTAGTTGTCATTTTATAATTGTGAAACACTTCGTCTACATGCTGCCTATATGTGTCAAAACAGAACTTCATTCATTTCCTTGGAGGGGCACCAGGGATTCAAGAGCAGGACAGCATGGAGAGCTTCCATCTTGGTGCTCTATTGGATGGGTCTACCTGAGCCACCAGTCACTTCCCGCCTCCATTAGTTGTGTTGTTGGCCGTTCATCCAAATTGGAGAGCTCCACTTGGAGCGCCTCACACTCTGCCTTGGTTGTGAACATCAGCCACACCTTCGACCATCTTACCGCTCACCAATGTTCCCTCTAAGCTGTACAGTCTTGTGAGCAAAAATTTTGCTTTGTGAGCTACAGGCATCAAAGTTGTGAGCGAGCAATTTGGCTACTGCATAAATGAGTTTGCTCTGGAGCCCTCCTTCCTGAGCTAAGAAAAAAATCTTTGAGCTGGAGGGTAGAAAACTATGAGCTAGCTCACACTAACTCAGCTTAGAGGGAACACTGCCGCTCACCCCCCAATTCCCAACAGGAATTTTGGACTCCCTGTCACTACCATCTGAGGGGGAGGGGAGGGGCCCAGGCCAAGCTTGTTTATCATTTCAAAAATCAAACAGAATTTTTACCTCTTTACTCATTACAGTGTGATGTAATGGTTAGAGTGACAGGTAAGGATCTGGGAAAACCCAGGTTCAGCTCCTCGCTGTGTGACCTCAGGCCCCTCATAAAACCTCAGCCTAATCTACCTCACAGAGTTGTTGTGAAGATAAAATGGAGGGGAGAATGACATGAGCTGCTTTGGGTCCCCATTGGGGAGAAAGGCAGGGTGGAAATGAAGTAAATAAATAATAAATACTCATGAAATGGTACCTGTGATACAGAATTTTGTTTGGGTGAGGGGCCCGTAATTACATATTTGTGCTGGACCCACAGAAATAATGCTTGGACCTAACGATATACAGTTTGATCACTCTGGTGAGCCGTTGCTGCCAGCTTTTCTGCACCCGGTACCAGACTACAATGGAACGAACAACTTTTCGGGATTGCCTGGAAGACAAATAAGAAACTTTCGCTCGTTTAAAACACCACAGCTCAGTTATTGTCAGGAGCTAGGTGGAGTGAGCAGATCCCACATATTCTGCAGTCATGACATTGGTTACCAAACAGATTTTGGGTCAAGTTCAAGGTGCTGGTTATTACCTATAGACCTGGGACCACATGTCTTCAGGACCGAGTCTCCCAACATGTTCAACTTGCTCATCTCAGCAAGGCCGTTTGAAGAGGCTATCCAGCAAATGGGTAAGACCAGTGACTGTCCATACCTGAGCATTCTCTGTAGTGGCCCCCCACCTGGTGCAATAACCTACCTGATAAGGTCAGGGAATAGGGCTGCTAACTCTAGCTTGGGAAATTCCTGGAGATTTGAGGGAGGGAGCTCAGTGGGATGTGATGTCACTCTAGGATGTCTGTTTCTCCTAAACTCTATGGTGTACCATAGAGTCCACCATCTGAAGCTGCCATTTCTTCTATGGAAGTTGATCTCTGTAGTTTGGAGATCTGCTGTAATTCCAGGAGAACCCCAGGTCCCACCCAGAGTTCGGCAGCCCTATCAGGATAGCCTCCACACTAGTAACCCTGTTCACAAGTTACAGAGAATGCACATACAATCAAGTGTACAGGTTACACTTGATTTTTCTTTATGTGTTGGGTAATTCTTTTTTATTATAACAAATTTTATTAAGCTTTTAATCAAAATACACAAAAGAGAATATATAGAAAATAGAATTAAGAAAAATCATAGGGGAAAAAGAAAGAAGAGAAGAAAAAAAGGAATATATTTCAATTTTCATCTTCAACGGGTGCATCTTAATTCTCTATTAACACTTTCTATAGATCCATAAAAGAAAAAAAAGAACCCTCTCTTTTATTTCTCGCCCTCTGTGTTGGGTAATTCTCGTGTTCAATTCACATACAACAGGACATGTGATTTAAACCCTACACTTACCCAAAGACCAGTCCCCTGTTTCATTTCTAAAGTGAATGTGCATTGGCTCCTTCATATGTACATCCACTGGAAGTTGTGAACAGGTAACGCATACCTTTTGGGGAGGGTATGAAGAGGATGTTTTCTGAAAGTTTGTAAACTGATACTATTCTATTTATTGTTGGTTTTTAATTTTTGTAATTAGCCTTTGTGACACAGGTAGGCTATGAATGACTAAATAAACCAAATGGCTGTAGATAGCCCCTCTCCTGTTGGTCTCAACCTAGAATAATTGGGATATGAGACCCACACTCTGTCTCTACCTACTTGCCCTTCATGAACACATGAAGCTGCTTTATACTGAATCAAACCCTTGGTCCATCAAAGTCAGTATTGCCCACTCGGACTGGCAGCGGCTCTCCAGAGTCTCAGGGTCTCATCACCTCCTGACCACTCTTTTTAACTAGAGATGCCAGGGACTGAACCTGGGCCCTTCTGCATGCCAAGCAGATGCTCTACCACTGAGCCACAGTCCCTACATCTTCCCTTAATTGGCAACATCCAATTCATAAAATTAAAATCCAACTCTGGAGTGGCCAAAGTGTAGCACATTGTATGGTTTCATCTCACAATGCATAGCTAATGGTTAAACCTCCTTGTATCACCTGTGACGAGCAAGGTAAGAGTGCTGGGTAGGGCTGCCAGCTCCAGGTTGGGAAATACCTGGAGATTTGGGGGGTGGAGCTTGAGGAGGGCGGGGTATGGGGAGGGAGGGACTTTAGGTAAAGGTTTCCCTTGCTCGAAAGCCAGTTGAATCCGACTCTAGGGTTGCAGTGCTCATCTCCATTTCCAAGCCAAAGAGCCAGCGCTGTCCAAAGACGTTTCCGTGATCATGTGGCCGGCATGAGTAAATGCCAAGGCGCACGGAATGCTGTTACCTTCCCACCAAAGCGATGCCTATTTATCTACTTGCAATTTCTTGCTTTCCAACTGCTAGGTTGGCAGGAGCTGGGACCAGCGACGGGAGCTCACTCCGTCACGCGGCACTCGGGTCTCGAACTGCTGAACTACCGACCTTCCAGCCTGCAGTTCAGCATCTTAACCACTTGAGCAACCGCAGCTCCGCAGGGAGGGACTTTTTTGTTGTTGTTGTTCAGTCACACAGTCGAGTCCGACTCTTTGCGACCCCATGGACCAGATCACGCCAGGCCTTCCGCCGTTCTCTGAAGTTGGCTCAATTTCATGTTCGTTGCATCTATGACACTGTCTAACCATCTCATCCTTTGCCGTCCCCGTCTTCTTTGACCTTCAATCTTTCCCAGCATCAGGGTCTTCTCCAGTGAGTGCTCCCTTGTCGTTGGGTGGCCAAAGTCTTTGAGCTTCAGTTTCATTATCTGGCCTTCCAGGTATAAAGCAATAGAGTCCACCTTCCAATGTGGCCACTTTCTCCAGGTGAACAGATCTCTAGCACCTGGGGGTCAGCTGTGATCACAGGAGATGGCCAGCTACCTAGTGTTGGGAGATGTCCTATGCAGGCCCAGAAAGGGACATGCCTTGGCTCTTTGACAGGAAAGGGGGAAGAGCTAGAACCTCAAGCAGATCTCATTCTGAGCAGTCACTTCAGTTCCATGGGGTGTCAATGGATTTATGCAAACTGCAGGGAGTGACTTCTGTAAGATACTGTTTTGAAGGCTGTATTTTCCAGCGATTAGGCCGTGGATGCTGGGAATTAACATGCCTCACGAGACAGCGTCTTCCTTAATGATTCGATACATTTGGATATTTATGTGGTTCTGATTCTGTGTTAAGCACACAAGATTGTTGGCCGACAGACAGAGCTTAGGACTGTATTGTGAATAAATACACACATTATATTGTAACAGAGCAGATGTGCTGCTATGGTTACCAGACAGTTGGGATTTCTGTTCTAAACTACTCAGAGGACGGCATAGTGGGACCAATTTCAAATAGTCTTCAGTTTTTCTTGGGAAACGTACCCAATCAGGCATACTGTTTTGTCAGTTTTTAATAGCAAGGAATGTTCTTTAAGATATCTTTTATTGTATTACGCTGGGATTTAAAACTCCACAGATTGTCTTCTGTTGTGGTTTTTATACTGCAACCATAAGGAAAATGTAAAAGGCTGCTATTATAGTAATATAAAGTACTTTTTTTGCCTTATTGGGGCAAACAAAGCTTGGTAACGAGGCCACGGTAGACTCTACAGGATTAAAACCAGCTAAGTCTCTTTCAGATTTTGTTACTTATAAAGTAGGTTCATAATCTGGGGGCTCAGAACTACCTACTTCGGAACTGTTAGTGTTGAAGATTTTATCATCAATGGTGTTAGAGGCTGAAGGTGGAAGTAAATTAGATGGAAGTAAATTCTTATTAGTTGGACTCCCTTATAAACAATTCAGAGAACAACTTCTGCGTGCCCCAGAAATTTTACCTCAGCAGCCACGTTCTTCTGATTTCCTTGACAACCCTGCAAAAACCCCTTCAAAAGTAAAGTATTTGAAGAAGTTGGATTTATACCCCACCCTTCACTACCCAAAGGAGTCTCAGAGCAGCTTACAATCTCCTTTCCCTTCCCCTCCCCACAACAGACACTCCGAGAGGTAGGTAGGGCTGAGAGAGCTCTCCTGAGAACCGCCCTTGAGAGAACAGCCCTGAAAGAACATATGACTGATCCAAGGTCACACCAGCAGCTGCTTGGAGGAGAGGGGAATCAAACCCGGTTCTCCCAGATTAGAGTCCACGCTCTTAACCTCCACACCACACTGGCTCTCAGTGCCCCTGGTTGAAAAAACACTGTTTATAATTTCACAGATGGCCCCTTTTGAGTACGAGCTGTACGAAAAGGTACCCTGCGATACGTATCTCTGGTGGGTTTTAAGACTGAGGGGATGACACGTGTTGCTTACTTAAAAAAAAATTGTCTTACTATTGACCTAGTAGTGACAAACCATTATGAAAGGCCACCTAATCCCTTCTGAACCTACTCAACCACTCTGGTCATCTTTGGAGGCCCTTCTTTGGGCACACCCACCTTCTGATCTAAGGGGTTGTCAGCTTGGAAGAGGTCCTCCTCAGTGGTGGCATGCAACCTCTGGAACTCTCTCCCCAATGAGATTCACCTGTCCCTGTCCAGAGGTCTCTTGGGAGTACAACTGATCTCCAGGAGGCAGAGATCAGTTGACTTGGAGAAAATGGCTGCTTTAGAAGGTGTGGTCTATGGTATTATGGACAACTGAAGTTCCTCCCCTCCCCGAACGCCACCCGCCTCAGTCTCCACCCCCAAAATCTCCAAGTATTTCCCAACCTGGAGCTGGCTAGGTTCTTTCTGACCCTCTATACCAGGGGTGTCAAACATGCAACCCGGGGGGCTGATCAGGCCCCCGGAGGGCTTCTATCAGGCCCGCAGTGGAACTGGCTGTCTTCAGCTTCTTCTTCCAGTTCTGCTGCTGCTGCGTCATCGTAGGTTTGCAGCTTACAGATACACACCTGAACAGCATACTCAAGATTGCCACAGCACAGACATTTTGATGCAATAATTCAGAGCAAGAGGTGTCCGTTATCAGACACTGTTAAATAAACAAAATATTGCAAGAGTGCTGATGTTTTAAGCGTGTTTTTATTTTAAGTTTTTTTAAAAAGCCCTTTGTGTTTGTATCCTTTATAAAGTTTATATTTCCGCTACCTGGCATTACATTGTATGACACGCGTGGCCCGGCCCAACAAGGTCTCATTCATGTCAAATCCGTTCCTCATAACAAATGAGTTTGACACCCCTGCTCTATACTATAAGCCACCCTAACATGGATGGCCTAGGCTTGCCCAGTCTCATTGGATCTCAGAAACTAAGCAGGGCTGGCCCTGGTAAGTACTTGGATGAGAGACCACCAAGGAAATCCTGGGTTGCTACACAGAGGCAGGCAATGGCAAACCGCCTCTGCTCGTCTCTTGCTTTGAAAACCCTGTGACTTGGTGGCACTTCATGGACACAAAGGCATGGACATCTTACTGTGGATTTTCAGAACACTAAGCCTTTAATCTTGACTTCGGATTCTGTGCCCACCTTTCACACCGTTCTTTTTCCTCCAGTGTATTTATTCTGTAGTCACAATTTTTAAAACACACTTTTCGAAATCAGGGTGGAATATCACTTGTGATGTGTGGGGGGGGGGGACTCCAATTGCCGTATCGCAACTGCACAGTAGTGTCCAGCAAGCACCTTCCATTTAAATCCTCATGGTTCAGGGTTTGTGCATGCATTTTAGCGTTAGTTCGTTGAATGAAAGGGAACAGAAAGGAACACAGGCAAAGAGGGAAAACTGATGTTGGAATTGACAAGACTTTTTGAAACTGACAAACAGCTGCAAAGCCTCATTTCCCATATTGTAGAGCACTGGGGGATTTTCTGCTGTGCTATCAGCTACTGTGAAAAATGGGAGTCACATGATCTGATGATATGGGGGAACATGTTGAGTGTACAGAATGCATGGTAGAACCCACGACACTGGCATTGCAAGCTGCGATCATTGGCAACATGTGTGTGTGTGTGTGTGTG
>NW_015168062.1:1008687-1017140 GCF_001447785.1 Gekko japonicus
GGATTGCACTCTTTCTCCAAATGGATCGATCCCAAGTGATTCTTAAGTTCAGTGGTTTCCAGAAGGTCCATGTAGCTCAGCCGCCATTTTAATGTTAGGCTTCTGGAGACTGCCAAAATGGTTCCCCCCACACACCCACACACACTTTGTTCACTAAAGCATTAAAGGGAAAATGTTTTTCACAGCTTTAGGCTTCCCATTCCAGTGTCTCTCTCTCTCTTTACATCTCATGTCAATATCATTCCTTGCTGACAATCCCCCCCCCTTTTATTTTGTTTGCATGCAGCACTGAAATCCTTTTTTTATTGCACTGGGGATGCTGCTGTCTGCCTCCTCTCAGATCCCCCTTTCAAGTCGATACCAGCAGGGAACTAAACCTCACGCAGCTCCTTTTAAAGTCTCCCTGGTCATTTTAATTTTTGTAATTCAGCTATCTGAGACTAGCGAGAGTCTCATATCACCAGATTCATGGCGCTTGTCAAAAAAATGTAAAACTACGAGGGGGAAATGGAGCTTGTACACCAATGAAGAGGGGAGGATGGTGGAAGGTGCAGAGCAGGCGGAATGACCTTGATGTGGGTGGGGGAGTGACCTTCAAGGGGCGGCAAAAGGGTGGGAGGGGATCTGTACACTTTTGAATTACCTTCAGCTTGGAAGTGAAACAAGGGGGAAATTGATAAAAGGGCACTCTCAGAAACCCGAGGAAACAGTGACAAAATGCAGTGACAAAGAAAACCCAATGGACATGCATGGGGAAAGCAAGGAAAAACACCCATGCATAATAGGTCACACATATACTATAAAGCCATATACTATAAGCCAGACAGCGAAGCCCCAGAATAACAACTCAGTGTTACAGTTAGTGAATAAAGTTTTCAATGTGGATGAATGATAAAAACTGTATTAAAACTGAAGCTTTTTTTCGGATCAGGATTTGGTTAGATAACTTCTGAGTGCACATTACTACTACAACATCTGTATTTTTCAATAACCAAGTATTAGGAAATATGCACACATACACAAAGCACTACTTGAGAACTAGATCAGCTCTTTCCCCTTCTGCAGTGTGTTTGTGACTGGAAACACTGTGTTTAAGATGACTCACTAGACAGAGGTGTGATTTTAGCACCACAGTTACAAAAAGGTAAGCGGTATTATGCCAAAGTCTTTTTTCCCCCACACTCAGTGAACAGAAATTATTTTAAACAATATTAAGCAATTTGGAAGATGTAGCTAGAACTTGATGGACCAATGAAGGAAGGAAGAAAACATTTGTAGCCTCATAATAGTAAAAGCAAATGACTTACAATTAGCTGCTTTTGTTCACGTGTGGTAGGTTCATGCCAACAGCAAGCAGACGCAGACGGTGATCTGTTGCCAATTTTGCAAACGGATTGTTGGATATTGTCAACATCATTGAAACCAACTTTTTGACAAACTGAAATTAACTATTCTAATAAGTGCCAGACTCATTGATTCATTCAACATTCGAATTGTCAGTTCAAAATAAGATTACTATTTACATGTGCATGACAAACCTGCAAAAATAAGTAAATAAATACCGTGTTTTTGTTTGTTTGCTTTTTTAAAATTCCCTTCCTTCCTTCCTTCCTTTCTCCCTCCCTCCTTCCTTTTCTCTTTATTTCCCCTCATTTGTACTGGCAAAATCAGAATATCTGACTTTACCGAGCAGCTTGTTCCATTACTGACAATATAACGGCACTCTTCTCTTTAAAAGGGTTGATAAGTGGAATCTCACTCTGCACAAGCCTTACTACACCACAACTATAAACATCTATCTACCAGACATGGATTTTGAGGTTAGGTTGCCACCCTCCAGCTGGGGTCCAAGGATCTCCCAGAATTACAACTGCTCTCCGATGAAGGGCGGGGTATAAATCCAATCTACAACGATGATGATGATGATGTAGGTTTTGTTTTTTTAAAAGAAACCATTAGGATCCATTTACTTCAAAAGCCAGTGAAGGACAGACACCTGCAGAATCAATTAATACAGTATAGAAGAAGCAGAGGAAGCCCTTCACAGCACTATATGATAAGGCAGTGGGGCACCAGTCAGACAGTGAGCATCTGTCTGAGAATGTGGTATATTTACAAAAATGCATGTTACGCCTTTCAGCTCAACCACGGCTATCAAGGCAGCTAACAGTTAAAAAGAAAACATTATCTTTTTTTGGGGGGTGCACACAGCTGGAAGCCATGGCAACCTCTGGTGACTGACTGTGTGTGCACCTGGAAGCCATGGCGACCTCTGGTGACTGACTGTGTGTCCACCTGGAAGTCATGGCGACCTCTGGTTCTCTTTAAAAGAGTTGATAAGTGGAATCTCACTCTGCACAAGCCTTACTACACCAAAACTATAAACATCTATCTACCAGGCATGGATTTTGATGTTGGGTTGCCACCCTCCAGCTGGGGCCCAAGGATCTCCCAGAACTACAACTGCTCTCCCGATGACGGAGATAGACTCCCCTGGAGAAAATAACGACTTTGGCAGGTAGACTCTGTGACACTATAGCCACTGAGGTCCCTCCCTTCCACAAAGCCCACCCTCCCCAGGCTCCACTGCCAAATCTCCAGGAATTTTCCAACATGGAGTTGGCAACCATAGATGGAGAGAGTGATTTGCAGGCAGGCAGAATACTAGGAATCGGCCTCTCTTTTTTTGCAATTAAAAGCACGGATTAATAGCCACTTCCTTGCCCCTTACTTACTTTGCGGGGAGGAAATGGCTGCTTTGGAAGGTGGACTGTCATAGAATCATAGAATCATAGAGTTGGGAGGGGCCATACAGATCATCTAGTCCAACCCCCTGCCCAGTCTAGGACCAGCAAGCATCTCTGACAAATATTTGTCCAGCCTCTTCTTGAGAGCTGCCAGTGAAGGGGAGCTCACCACCTCCCTAGGCAGCTGATTCCACCTTTGAACCACTCTGACCGTGAAAATGTTTTTCCTAATATCCAGCTGATACCTTTCTGCATGTAACGTAAACCCGTGCTTCGGGTCCTGTCCTCTGCTGCCAACTGGAGCAGCTCCTTGCCCTCCTCCAAATGACAACCTTTCAAATATTTAAAGAGAGCAATCATGTCCCCCCTCAGTCTCCTCTTCTCCAAACTAAACATTCCCAGGGCCCTTAGCCTTTCCTCGTAGGGCTCAGTCTCCAGATCCCTGATTATTCTCGTCGCTCTCTTCTGCACCCTCTCGATTTTGCCCACATCCTTTTTGAAGTGAGGCCTCCAGAACTGCACACAGTACTCCAGGTGCAGCCTGACCAAGGCAGTATACAGAGGGGCTATGACCTCCACCAAGGCAGTATTCAGAGGGGCTATGACAAACCGCTGAGGTCCCTTCCCTCCCCAAACTCCACCCTTCCCGGGCTCTATCCCCCAATGTCCAAGAATCCCCTAACACAAAGTTGGTAACTGTTAAGTTGCTCGCTTAACAAAGCAGTCAGAGAGTGATTCAGCAAGAACATAACTTTATTCTTCAACTTGAACACAACTCCAACACAGATCAACATCTGATAGCCAGAACAGCCTTTACATTGCAGCTGTCCTGCTTTTAAACATTCCCAACTAATGTAGCCACACCCACTGTACAAATACCAACCAATAAGGTTGTTCACATAAGGACCAATCACGGATGTTCCCGCTCAGGGAGCTTGCTTGAAAGTGATTGGTTAGGTGCTTCCTGGGCTAGTAACACGATTGGATGGATTTGGATACTAGCCCAGGACGAAGCTTTACATTACACTTCAATTAGATGTTTCACAACATATCATGCATTCAAGGTAGCTTTGAATACACTACAGTAACCCTACGACATTCTAAATCCTGCAGTCTCATCTCCTGGAACAACCGGGGCTGTATCATCCATAAGGCTGACTAGGCCGAAGCCTAGGGACCCCGTAGGGATTAGGAGCCCATCAATAATTTTTTTGCTGAGGCACTGTTATTTTCTCTTCATAGACAGCCCGTGATACATAACCTCTATCAATAAGATAGTCAACTGCTTCCTTATTGCAGTGAAAAAAATCAGCCTCTCCTATTAAAGCAATTAGCCATAAATTATATGTTTTAATAAATAATTTTTAAAAATTATTCACTTCAAAATATTACCGTATTGAACAATTATACACCCAAAATGTGCTTTCCTGAAGAGTTCTACTCGAACAATAAAAAGATTTTTTTTTAATTGTGAATAGAATTCTTCAGGAGACCCTCAAAACGGATACAGGGCTGTGTACTGCGGACTACCACCTACTGTACCAGGGTCAGGCTGTCAGCTGTAGTGGGGTGAAAAATTGAAGTGCCGGAGGGCCCCCGAAATACCTGAAAGCTGAGGGGCCCGGCCATGGGTTAATAGGGCCCTGGGAACAGCTCTTAAGGGAAGAATCGGGTGCCCCACTCTAAATCAGCAAAGGGCTTACGTTATAAGCCTTGAAGGAAAGTTTTATTTACTATTAAATGGTTACGGACCTCTTTTGCCTGCCTAGTAAGTCCAGATTTAACAATGCTGCCGTCTAGTGATTTCTGGAGAGAAGCTGTGAAGAGTTGCTCAGCAATGGGGGGGGAGGTATCTGGTTCACTTGTGGGAGGAGAGGAAGGGGGAGAGAAAGCTTGCGACTGAGAACTGGCATGTTTTCTGAGGACGTGCTTGAAAGCCTAGCTGGGTCTCTGCTCAGCGGAACTCTATGGTCTGGCTGCTGGAGGAATAAGTTCACACTGAGGCTTGTTACTTAGAAAACAAATGTCCGTTCTTTACTGTAGGAGAACGCCATACTAGATAGGAAAAGGAGAGTACAGGTGTCTAGCTAGCTACCTAGGCTAGAGGACGGAGAGATGTTGTAAAAGGCATGTCCAATCTTCATGATGGACAAAGGGGGGGGGGAGAGGGAGAGAGAGATGCCCATAACTATGGTGGGGCTTTTGGAGGCTTTGCCCCCTTTCTTAAAGGCACAGCCCCACAAGAATTTCTCCTGTAAATGCTTTTTTCAATCATTTTTGAACTTTAAAAAAAGGTGTGTGCTCCTTTAAGCAGACTGGGGTGCTGTAGTTGACTAATTCCTGCACCGAGCAAGGGGGTTAGAGCAGGTGACCTCTAGGATCCCTTCTAACTCTGTGTCAAGAAACTGATCTCCTTGAAGAGAGTGTTTCTGCCTAAGTGTTACCTTTCTTGGCTATAGAAGTCATCACCCCCCACCTGCATGCTTGTTATCAGAACTGTTGCTTCGGCTGGCAGAAGTGATTAACTTGCAGCAGCTGAGAACTGTCATCTAAAGTGGTTAACAGCTTGCCGTTTAGAGATCTATCCTGGTAACAGCTTTCTATTGGCTAAATGGTTACTAGGCTAAGGGTGATTGTTAGCGTAAGAACACCTAAGTAGAATAGAAGGCTACAGAAGACTAGCTTGGTCATCATCGTCAGAATTCTGGCTTTTCTTTCTGCCCTGAGGACTTCAGCCCCACCAGGAAAAAAATTGCCCCACAAGCCACAAAACCCTGGCTGTGGGCCTGCCGTGAGAACAGCATTCTGGGTAACAAATGGACCGCAACTGAAGTGGAAAGGTCAGGGAACCCCCTATCTTGTCCTCTACTGGCTCCCTGCTGCCCTCCCCTGAGACTCTGAAGTCTGTCCTAGCATTAAGTGACATGGCAAAGCGCATTCCTTCCAACAGTGCTGTAGTTTCTACTGGAGAAATGCCGTTGATCCAGAGATGGCAAATTCTTGAGTGGTTGAGACGCTGGTTGCGAACTTCTGGGGCAGGCCCCTTTTCGCTCCTCAGCTCCTATAGACCCACTACTGCTGCATAGGGTTGCCACCTCACAGTTGGGAAAATCCTGGAGATTTGGGGGTGGAGCCTGGGGAGGCTGGGGTTTGGAGAAGGGATGGACCTCTGCAGAGTATAATGCCATGGGATTCCCACCTCCAGAGCAGCCATTTTCTCCAGGGGAACTGATCTCTGTGTAATTCCAGGAGATGTCAAGGCCCCACCTGGAGGTTGGAAACCTTAGCTGTGACAGAATGCTAGACTCCAAAGCCTTTAGAACATAAGAACATAAGAGAAGCCAATGATGGATCGGGCCAATAGCCCATCCAGTCCAACACTCTGTGTCACACAGTGGCCAAAAATACCAGGTGCCATCAGGAGGTCTGGCAGTGGGGCCAGGACCCTAGAAGCCCTCCCATTGTTTAAAGAAGGGGGACTTCCGCAAGCATCCCACCGCAAAACTGCTGCTGCTGGGACATGTCCTTATACAAAAAATGCTTCTGGGCCATTCTAGATTTTTGAGGAGGGTCCAGATTAGGTTTGCCAACCACCGGGGGGACCTGGAGATGTCCTGGGATTACACTGGACATCCAGATTACAGAGATCAGTTCCCCTGGAGAAAATGTCTCCTTTGGAGGGTGGACTGTATGGCAGTCTCTTCCCACTCTAAACCCAGCCCTCCCCAGGCTCTGCCCCCCAAATCTACAGGAATTTTCTGTTGGAACTCCCAGATGCGATGTCCCCTGTCTCAGAACTCCAGACTTCATGGCAAGAGAGGCTGGATAGCTAGATAGGCACCCTGACCTTTCCTTCCTGTCTTTACTCTTCTGCCACTGTCCCCTTTGAAATGCAGACTGTGCTTGCAGGGACCATTTCCCCTTCCTTCCGTCCTCTCTCACTTCCTTGAAGACGATCTCTCCCCCTGCACGCACCAAGAGAGAGACGTGCAGTCCTCTCTTGGCACCATGAGGCAGATGGGCCTCTTGTCATCTGCTTCCATCCTTTAGCTAGTAAGTTAGTACTGTATCCTGTCCCTACTCTTTCCTATCCTAAGTGTACTCCTCAAATAAAGAGAGGAGTATTTCTCTTCTAAACTCGCAACGTGGCTCTGTGCAGCCAGGGTCGGCTCACTCACTAGGCGAACTAGGCGAACGCCTAGAGCGGGACGGCCCTTAGGGGCACCAAACTGCACCCGGCCCCGTACTCTGGGAGTTTCTTGATTATTTGTGTTTTTCATTCTTCCTAAGATGCATTTATTTTTGAAAATTGGTGGGCACATGGGGGGGGGCATAAGGGATCCTTGCCTAGGGTACAAAATAAGCTGGAGCCGGCCCTGCAAAGTGCTATAATGATTGGTCTGGGCTATTGAACGCTTGGCGGAACAGCTCCGTCTTTACCGCTCTGCGGAATTGGTGGAGATCTCGCAGAGCGCGAATTTCGTGTGGGAGCTGGTTCCACCATATTGGTGCAGCCAAGGAGAACGCCCTAGTTCTTGTAGCTGTTAACTTGGCGTCCCTATGGCCAGGGGGGACTAAGCGGTCCTGCGACTCAGATCTCAGTGCTCTTGGAGGGACATACAGGGAAAGGCGGTCCCGCAGGTAGACAGGCCCCACTGGGTTTATATAGAAAGAGAGTCCTGTCCTGGGGAGGTGATAAAGGAGATAAAGTTCCCAAGAAAACATACGGCACATTCCAGCATCTCAAACATCTACATTATCACTGTCATTAATGAGGTTGTGACATGATGTTTCTGAAATGCAAAAGGGGGCTTGGATCCCACAGTAAATTCCGCTGACAGACGTCCCCCAGCACTGCCGTCTGAACTGTTGCTCCCAGGGGACAAGGGACCTTCAGGAACAGCAGGGGGTGGGGAGTGAATCAAAGGTGCCCAGCAGGAAGGCAGAATCAGTTTTTAAAAATTGCTTCCCCTTCCATTAGTGGAAATTTACTGCAGGATCCAACTCCACATTTTAGCCAGACAAGTGGGAACCCGCGAGGAGTCGAGGGAGGCATCTCATTTCCCCCTCCTCCATTATTTCCTCTTTCCCATCCCCGAAAGCCCCCATAGCCTCTCCCCTTTCCTGCTGCTTTCTTTCCTTCTAGGGTTGCCAACCTCCATGTGGAGCCTGGAGGTCTCCCGGAACCACAATAGATCTCCTGAAGACACAACGGATCTCCGAACTACAGAGATCAGTTCCCCTTTGGAAGTTCTACGGCATTATTCCATGCTGAGGCAGGCCTGAAGTTACAGTGGGGATTTTGGGGGGGGGGGCTCTGCCCCCTTTCTTAAAGGCTCAGCCCCACAAGGTGTAGCAGTTAAGTGCGCGGACTCTAATCTGGGAGAACCGGGTTTGATTCCCCACTCCTCCACTTGCAGCTGCTGGATGACCTTGGGCAAGACATAGTTCTGACAACAGCTGTTCTCTCAAGGACAGTTGTGGAAAGAGCAGACTCTAATCTGGGAGAACCGGGTTTGATTCTCCGCTCCTCCACATGCAGCCAGCTGGGTGGCCTTGGCTCAGTCACAAGTTCTCTCAGAGCTGTTCTCTCAGGAGCAGTTCTCTCACGAAGGTGAAAGCGGCATGGAGTGTGGAAGCTACTGTAAAATCCAATGATCAAAGGAAGTAAAAGCAGGCTGTACCGTGTTTCCCCGAAAATAAGAC
>NW_015168063.1:0-1824 GCF_001447785.1 Gekko japonicus
TGCTTAGCTTCTGAAGTCTGATGAGATTGTCCAGATCAGGGCTGAGCATGGCTACACCCTTCTAAGTTCAGGCAAAAGTGTAGTACCAGATTTGGGAAGCTGAACTTGAGAGGTAAGACATGACGCAAGAAGGGAAGCTATTCTAACCCTGCATGTTTCCAGTGGGCCAAACTAGAAGTAACAAGATCAGCCATGTGAATGACATCCACTTTGAACCTCTGGTAAAAAGCATGATTTTCCTGGACACCTGGCATTGATTTTGGATGGCGGTTGCGTTCAAGCGAATGCCAGAAGTGCAGAGTGACTGGAACCCTGTGCTCAGCCTTGCTAAGTCTCGCTCAGGGGTAGCACATTTCATAAGAGCAGTAACAGGCCTCACCCAATCAGTAACATTCCCATGAGATCCTTCATCTAAAAACACCCCACATAAAGCATTGAGCAGGTCAGCCTGACATATCTTCCCAAATGATCCGTGAGCAGTTCAGCAACCTGCCCTGATTTGCATTCTACTTCCAGGTTTTTAGCATGAAAGTGAGTTGCTCATTAAACAAGTATTAACATTTGCTCCAGACACACACACATACAGCTTGGAAAGAAAGCTCATAATGTCACTCCTTTCTGCTCATCTTCTGCTGTCTTTCAACCCCACCCATCCCCACCAAGAGGCACATCTTTATTCCGGGGGCGGGGGTAGGTCCCCACCTATTTCTAAACTGCTCTGAGTCAGGGGATCTCTCTCCTTTTGTTTTCTGCGTGGACAAAGCTCCCGGTCTTTGGGCAGAACAGCCATCTGCGCCCACTGTTTAATCTCCATGTATTTCTTTTTCGTATGAGTCAACACTCCTTCAACTCTTCAAAGATGGGAAAAGCAGAAGTGGGCACTATTTAAGAACAAAAGAGGGACACAGAAGCTGCTTAGCGCCTAACCAATAAATGTAAAGAGCAGTTGAATGCATCCTTCCTCATGCATCCTGCAAGTGACAGTTCAATTTTTAAGCTGAGGTTCCAAGAAGTTTGTATTTTGAGACTGAGTAATGCACACTGAAGTCCATTTGACATGGCTTTCTCTGTTTGTAAGAGTGTTTAAAAAAACGTTTAATACCAAATTGGGGGGGAGGGGTGTTTGAGATTCGCCGCATCCAGAAATGTTTCTCCAACTGTGCTGTTGGCTGATTCTTGTGCTATCCTGTGTCTCAAGAACTCTGATCCATCTCTCTATCCATTTTTCTCCTGCCCTTCAAGCGGCTCAAACGTGGTTCTTCTTTCTGCCTCAGTTTTGCCCTCACAGCAACCCCCTGAGACAGATTAGGCGGGGAGCCCCCAAGGTTAACACACGAAGCTTCATAGCTGAGTGGGGATTTGAACCTGGGTCTGTTAACCATTATACCAGCTGACACTGTTTTCACTATGCAACGAAGCAAATGCTGGCGAGAAGCAACAGAGAACGGCTGCTGGGAACTTTCCAGAGGCCTGTGGCTGACCTCTGCTGGGGACAGAGCACTGGGTTAGCTGGACTTGGAAAATACACTCGCATCTGGGCTGCTTAAGGGCCTCAAATGTTGCAGGGAAGTGGAGAAAACAGAAGTGCAAATGTCTTGTCTATGTCATCGTCAGGGTTTTGGAGGAACTGCTTAAGAAAGAACTGGCACATCAGCCGAGCCCCACCATAAACATTTATGAGCTGTCTTTGCATTTCGGTATCCGGAAGATGTGTATGTAGGGATGCCAGCCTTCAGGTGGAACCTGGGGCCCCCCAGAATTACAGCTCATCCCCAGACTATAGAAAACAGTTCCCCTGGAGAAAATGGATTCTTTGGAGGGTGG
>NW_015168063.1:2600-25667 GCF_001447785.1 Gekko japonicus
TTAGTCTTAAAGGTGCTACTGGGCTTTTTACTATTTTGCAGCAACAGACCTAACATGGCTAACTCTTCTGGATCTATTGAAGGGAGCAGGGTTCTGTTCCCTTTGAGAGCCAGTGTGATGCAGCAGAAAGTGGGCAGGCTAGTGAGATGACCATTGAAATGTGGATAGAAATGCGATGAGGTAGTGTATAGCGTGAACAATCCATAATAAGACTCACCTGTCCAGCTTAGGCCAATTCGATTTCTTTTTTAATAGCTTGTATTGAATAGAGTGTGATAGATTCTTGTAGTAGCAACGGAGTCCGGGGGGAGGGGACAACAGTGGGTCCGGGGTCATGTACCATCACTAGAAAGGCTCCAGTTGTGTACAGTGACTTTGGGCTTTTCTGTATTCTCCTCTTCACTTGCAAGTTCTTATTTCTTGGGGGGGGGGATCCGTTCTGCATGTGTTTTGCTCCCTCTAGTGGTTGAGTCCACATCATACAGTTTAAATAGTTAGGGAGATATGCCGGACATAAACCTGTGTGATATCGAATCAACCACTAGAGGGAGCAAAACACGTGTGGCGCAGGAAAACCGCCCCGAAAAAACAGGAACTTACAAGTGAGAAGAATGAAAACGGGGAAAGGCCCTTATAGGATCAAGCCGCTCTTCAAATCCTGGTTTATATCCAACCATTTGTTCTTGGGCAAAAGCTGCTTCAAGCAGTCAGGCCACATCTGTGGAGGAAGGGAAGAACAGTGCACATGAGGGCTGGCTGTTGGATCTAATAAGGATGCCGGCGGTAGCTGCCCGAGGACACAGTCCTACATCTGCTGAGTTATTGCTCTTCTTAGCGGACCTGAGGCCGACTCTTCCTGTGTCTGTTTGAAATCGTAGACGGGCAAACTCCGGCATGTGTCCCATTTGAACTTCACTGCCTGGCCAGATCATGACACGCCCTCCCAGCCAGACGATTTGCTCACTTTTATATCCTACATGAGACACATCCACAAATCAGGACCAATCATCACTCACTGCAGCGCAGGCATTGGACGATCGGGGACGCTCATTTGCATTGATGTGGTCTTGGGACTCATCGGCCAAGATCTAGAGGTGAGTTCGGCCAGAGGAATTTCGGGGGGTGTCTCTGTTTATGGGCGTTTTAGCTGGCTTTTTGATACGTGGATCCACGTTTGTCCTGTTTTATTCAAAACGTTTTTTCCCCACACATCCAGTAGATATACCGTAGGCCAGGCTTTTTCTGTTATAGAACAGCCCCCACCCTCAAGGTCTTCCTGTGAGGCTGTAAAATGGAACTTATGGGGCAGTTTGAAAGCTGTGGCTCTAGGCTCTGGCTTATTTTTTAACAAATCTGATAAGCAATTATTTTTGTGTGGCATGTATTGATACCCGCCTTGGGTCCTGACCATGTCAGGAAAAAGGCGGGCTGCATAAATACCCTAAATAAATACTTTTAAAAGATACCAAAGGAGGCAGCGTTTCTTCACTCACGATGCACAAGGGAAGGGCTGTGGCTCAGTGGTAGAGCATCTGCTTGGGAGGCAGAAGATCCCAGGTTCCATGCCCAGCATCTCCAGTTAAAAGGACCAGGCAGGAGGTGATGAGAAAGGCCTCTGCCGGAGACACTGGCGAGCTGCTGCCAGTCTGAGTAGACAATGATGACCTTGATGGACCGAGGGTCTGATCCAGTAGAAGGAAGGCAGCTTCATGCGTAAAAGAGTCGATTGACCAGGGTTACTACTGCAACACCTGCTGATTTTTGTCTCTGCCTCCAAGTCCTTAAAGGAGTGGGATTCTTGTCTGCCCGCTTTAGAAGCAGGCACAGCAGTCCCCGTCTTCCCCTTTTATAATAGGAAATGCGCCTGCTTTCATATATATTTTTCTCTCTCTGAGAACAACACAACAATATCTGCATGTATCTAGCAAATATTTCTCCTAAGGGGCTTCTCTTAAGGTCTTTGTTGGAGCCCAGAGCTACACATTGGAAAGCACACCCAGGGCCAGAACCCCAGCTCTCCACTGAACAGCATGAAAGTGGCAGAATGATGTGGAGACGTGTGCGGCGGAGGAGTGCTTCCCCCTTCCCTCGTGTGCTGCCTTCCTCTACTGTAACCTCTCCTCAGATACTTTTCCTCCATGCTTGTACTATCACGGGGGAAAGAAGGGCATGTTTACAGGGGACAAGTGGCAGATGAGAAAGGGCCAAGCCCCCCCCCCACCTTGCTGCAGTGTTCGGAAAAGACCCAGGACTGCTGCCAAACCTATTGTCCCAGCCTTTCAAAGCTGATGCTCTTTGCACTGGTACGGTGCACTCCGTTCTTTGTAATGCTTCTGTAGGTGCATCTATCACTGGTGTTCTCTGTGTGCTTTCTTCCCCCTAGTTTGACATCTCAGACATAGTGCGCAGCATGCGCCTGCAGAGGCATGGAATGGTGCAGACGGAGGTATGTGTGCCTGGACTGCTGGAGCATGCGGTTCTGCTTCTGATTTTCAAGGTTGCTGTTCTTCATTTCCTAGGAGTGTGGTGATTAAAGAGACTAGGATCTGGGAGACTGGAGTCTGAATCCTCAGTTTGGTGTAGTGGTTAAGTGCGCGGACTCTAATCTGGGAGATCCGGGTTTGATTCCCCACTCCTCCACCTGCACCTGCTGATGTGACCTTGGGTCAGTCACAAGCTCTGGCACAGCTGTTCCTGAAAGAGCAGTTTGTGTCAGAGCTCTCTCAGCCCCGCCCACCTCACAGGGTGTCTGTTGTGGGGAGGGGAAGGGAGAGGAGTTTGTAAGCCGCTCTGAGACTCCAAGTGAAGAGCGGGGTATAAATCCAATCTCTTCTTCTTCTCTGCCATGGAAGTTTGCTGGGAGTGGCCTTGGGCCTGTCACACGCCCTCAGCTTAACCTACCTCACAGGGTTGTTGCAAGGATAAGATGAGGGAGAGGAGAACGATGTAAGCCACGTTGGATTCCCATTCGGGTGAAAGGCAGGGTATAAGTGACAGAAAGAGATGCAGCCATCCGCTAAGCTACGTAAAGGAGTCTTCTGGCACCACCTTCAACCTCTGTTTTCAGAAGTGAAGCCTGTGTGTGTGTAAAGTGCTGTCACTTTGCACCTGATCTGTGGCAGCCCCCTGGGGTTTTCAAGGCAAGAGACATTCAGAGGCGGTTTGCCATTGCCTTCCTCTGCATAGCAACCCTGGACTTCCTTGGGGGTCTCCCATCCAAATAGTAACCAGGGCCGATCCTGCTTAGGGTCAGTTTGTTGTAGTGGTTAGGAGTGCGGACTCTAATCTGGGAGAACCGGGTTTGATTCCCCCACTCCTCCACATGCAGCTGCTAGTGTGACCTTGGGTCAGCCATAAGTTGTTTCAGAGCTGTTCTCTCAAGGGCAGTTCTCAAGAGAGCTCTCTCAGCCCCACCTACTTCACAGGGTGTCTGTTGTGGGGAGAGGAAAGGAGAGGGGGATTGTAAGTCGCTCTGAGACTCCTTTAGGTAGTGCAGGGCAGGGTATAAATCCAATCTCTTCTCCTTAGCTTCTGAGATCTAACAAGATCGAGCTACTTAGGGATGAGGACATTTTAAAACAAGAAACATGTATGCAACATGGTCTATGTGGTCCCGACCACCTGATTTCTTTGCAAACGGGTGTTGTGGGTGGGAATCAGTCTGCACATTGACAGCAACTGTGTGTGATCTGAGCCATCCAGACCTTAATGGGGGGGGCGAGGTAAAGACCAGAGAGGAAGGATGCAATACGAGGCCCCCAGCATAACCCTCAGGTGCTCCCAAAGGATCTGGGATACAAGAGGAGGAGGAAGAGGAGGAGGAGGAGGTGGTGGTGGTGGTGGTGATGGTAATGATTGGATTTATACCCCGCCCTTCACTACCCAAAGGTGTCTCAGAGCGGCTTACAAACTCCTTTCCCTCCCCCTCCCCACAACAGACACCCTGTGAGGTAGGTGGGGCTGAGAGAGCTCTGACAGAAACTGCTCTTTTTCAAGGACAGCTCTTATCAGAACTACAGCTTGCCCAAGGTCGTCCAGCCAGGTACAAGTGGAGGAGTGGGGAATCAAACCCGGTTCTCCCAGATTAGAGTCCGCGCACTTAACCACTACCCTCTGCTTGGCATGCAGGAACAAACTTCACCGAAAAGGGAGGGCTGGTGCCTGCTAGAATAGGCAGCCCTCAGATAAATGGCCCAGGGGTCGGACTCTGTACAAAGCAACGATACCACCTGTGGCTCTTCGGAGCACTGTTCTCCAGTGTGGCCCCTGTCCCATGTTTCAGATGGCAGACAAGGCCCATGCCCAGTGCAGCTTGTGGTTGGCAAATGGTTGCCACCTTGAAACAGGCACAACCAGAGTACCCTGCAGCCTCCTCGAGGTGCAGGTAGCCAGTGTGGCTGTTTGGTCGATGATCATCGAAAACGTTTGAGCCACAGAGACTGTGGCTCAGTGGTAGACGGTGGGAGGGGCTGTGGCTCAGTGGAAGAGCCTCTGCTTGGCATGCAGAAGGCCCCAGGCTCAATCCCCAGCCTCTCCTCTTAAAAGAATCAAGCAGCGGGTGATGTGAAAGACCTCCACCTAAAACCCCGGAGACCCACTGCCAATCTGAGCAGACAGTACTGACCTTGGTGGACCAGTGGTCTGAATGGTACTAGAAGGCAAAAACAAGTGTCGTTAACAGACTCACCAATTACTTGCCAAAAAGTTGAAGAACATGTCATAGAGAATAATGTATACAAAATAGCTACAGTGAAAAAGTACAAAATGTAAACAATAGAGAACTGGTATGTGCTACAAAATATAAACAATGGAGAACTACTAAATAATTGATGTTGTGTCCAGATGTTTCATAACAACGTTTCAAAGTTCATCCTTCATCAGGGTGTTCCCTTTAAGCTTCTGTGGTTTTCATACTCTTACTGACAAGCATTGGGAACAGTAACAATTCAATACAAAATCAGACACTAATCTCCAACATGTAATCAGCTTCAATATTATTTAATAGTTCTCTGTTGTTTATACTTTGTAGTACATACCAGTTCTCTATTGTTTTACATTTTGTACTTTTTCACTGTAGCTACTTTGTATACATTATATTCTATTACATGTTCTTCCACTTTTTGGCAAATTGTAATTGGTGAGTCTGTTAACTATGTAGTACGAATGGGAATGTAAAGATTTTCATATATAGGTTTTTCCTTCTTGATTGTTCATATTCATATATTTCTCTGGTTTCATAGATTTATTCTTTAAGTAATATTTTATTAGGATGTTAGAAAGGCCTGTTATATAGAAGGCTTTCCTCTTGTAGGTCTGATACTGTTAGCAGACAACATAATAGGTACAAAGTTCATGATTCTGTAGTTCTTAGGGCAAACCTTTCAATGTCTGGGTCAGATAAGATTTTAGTCTCGTATGAAGATTCCTTGCCCATTATCATTTAGGTTAGGTTAAATAAACATTTAGTTTGACATAGATATGTTTCTTTATATCTGGCCAATCAGAGGGCTATTACTCAAATTACCACTGTCTTTTGTAACCAATTATGCTGTTTGAATATTGTTTTCTTGATGATGTCAGTCCATGTATAAAATATCATGTATTTCCTGAATATGTTCAGAATATGCTCAAGAAGAAGATGAAGAAAAAGAGGAAAGTTGTCAATTTTTGGTTAACTATTTGGTCTAATTGTTTTCCTATTAATTGAGGCATTTTTCCTGATTATGCTGAGAAGAAAGCAGTCAGTTTTGATGGGTCCTTTGGTTTAACTGTTTTCCATATTTAACATTTGACTTTTAACATTTGACTTTTCATATTTCATTACAATAAAATACAAGAACTTTCTCCTCATTTTACTTCATTTTTGACATGGAATCTAATATGTACAAAAACTACATTTGTTTTTGCCTTCTATTACCATTTTATTATACAATAGTGTAGTGAACATCATTGAATGCTGATATAGCATAAGGCAGCTTCATGTGTTTGTAAAGTGAATACCATTGGTACAAGGCACTGTCCATACACTCACTGTCGGTTTGATACACTGGCACAAAACCAGCAGTGAGCGACCTAAACAAAGTAAGTTCTCCCCTCTCTCTCCATGTCCAAAGGCCTAAGCCCTGCTGAGCGCACATCCCACGCTGATCTTGTGGTCAGCCCGTCAGTGGCACAGATGTGAAGAGCCTGGGGAAGGGGCCATTACAGGCTGAATTTGCTGGCACACATAGACCATGGATCTAGATGAGTGCTGAATTCGTATTCACCTCTCTCCAGAACTGCCATGCAGACATTCCCTGGAGTTTACAGGAACAGAAGAAGGATTTAAACAGCAGAATGGAGGGTGGGGGGTGTTGTATCAGTGGTATGTGTCTTAAACAGCAACTATTAAGTGGAATCTCCTCCGTCCCCAGCCATTATATTCTGTTGTTAAGCAACATTTGTGCTTGCAGACTTACGTACGCTTTCCTTTTTCCCCAGGACCAATATATTTTCTGCTATCAAGTTATCCTCTATGTCCTAAAACGTCTTCAAGTAGAAGAACAGCAGAGAAACAGCTAAATTTGAAATTCACGTATGCTTTAAAAAGGGGTGGTGGGGTTGGACAGAGAAAAAGGAAATTCCTGAATGATTCGGGCACCATCTGCATTGCAGAATCAAACTGGTTGAACATTCATTCTGTCTGCCGCAAGGGATTCCTGTCACAGAATTCTAAGCAAATCACAGTTTGCAGAAATCCTTGGGGGAAGCCATAACAGCTAAACTGGTAAAAAGCTAATATGCATTTGTGGCACAGGTGTGTGCCGTGAGTGCAGTCTTGCCAATATGGTCCTAGTGTCCGTCGGGCATCATGTACCCGTGCACTCCCCCCCCCCAACTTCTGGATGGTCCAAAGCCTTGCACCCCATTGAACAGTCCTGCAGTTTCTGCAGTTTTTTGACACTATGATAAACAGTTGACATTTTTAAACAGCTTTCTATTTTTCCAAGAAGTATTAATGTCTCCTACATGTTTTTTTTCCCCCCTCCTCAGCTATTTTATAGTATATTCTACTGCTGGGGATGAGGGGCGGGGTGGGGGGGAGAGATACAAAACAGTATTTTATCCTGGTGGACTTTCTTACAGGGACATTTGTATTAGTCTATTTTTAAAAGGTTTGTTTATAGCAGAGCTGTCTTTTTCCAGCATTTTTTAAAGGATACAGTAGAGCTTTTTATAGGAAATACTTGAAATCAGTATTTAAGCTTTACATCGTACTAGTATAGGAGAAAGTAGCAAACATTGAACTGTAAGTATCACACGTTATATTGTTTACTTTATAGAGACTTGTGTATATATTTATATACTTTTACAAAAGAAAGTTGAATTAACAGGTGTCTGAGTATGTAACTACTGAGACGCCTCCGCAGTGTAAATAAAAATACACTTAAAATATGAAAAGTGACTCTCTTGTTTTTCTGCCCATTTATATATCCTGTTTTCTTCCTGGTCTCAGGGCCCTTTTTCTTTGCCTTCTGCCATCCCAGACATTTCCAGCTATATCTGAGTTCTGCAACAACTCAGATGTTGTGGTGGAATCAGACGGTTCTTCTTTTTTTGGCATGTGATCATAAGTATAAAAATGATGGCCCATCTCTGCTGTGAACTGGAGCTCCTGTTTCTTCGTAATTCAGAAAAGGTCAGGATGGGATGCAGGAAAGTAGCCTCTCTCTAGAATCTGTGTCATTTTGCTTCTTGGTAAGATGGGTCATGAATTGAAGTTGGGTCAAAACAAGGCACATTCAAACAGGCAAATATAGAAGTAAGCATACATCAGGCACACTGCAGAAAAGAAAAGGACTGTCAGAATGGACAGAAAATGGCTGTCGGTATTTAAGTAGCACCAATTGATGTAATTGACATTGTGAGTCACTCTCGGTCAGTTCAGAAATGCATTGTTTCCAGTAGGTGCCTTGATACAGGACCTGAACACGTGGCTTTGCTTGGGCTCATCCACATTGCCCATGACTTGGAATATGTCCTTGCTTGCATGCAAAATGCCATCAAGTCGCACCTGACTTAGGGTGACCCCAACAAAAGGCTTTCAAGGCAAGCGAGAAACAGGGGGTTTGCCATTGCCTGCCTCTGCAGAGTCTTCCTTGGTGGTCTCCCTTCCAAGTACCAGCCCTGCTTAGCTTCTGAGATCTGACGAGATTGGGCTATTGTTAGCCTGATTGCTCTGGATTAATTATCAATATTGGGGAATTGTGAATTATTATTAATAAGCAATCAGCTAAGGGACCTTTCACCTGTATATACAGAGGGTGCCACTCTTCCAGAAATACCAGTAACAGACAAGGAGACTGAGTTTTAGTTAGAATAATGTCTTTTACTGTAAATCTTCGGCCACATGTCCTAGTCACATGTCCCTTGGGTTTGAGGTGGTTACATGTCCTAGTCACATGACTTGGGGTGGTTTGAGGTGGTCACATGTCTTGGCCCACCTCCTCTGGGGTGTCACATGGGGAGGGCTTGTTTCTCCCTTGACACAACCCCTCTCTGATTAGTTTATGCAGTGGAAGTGAGGGGCTTACAGGTGGGGCAATATTGAGATCTAATTAAGCTTGTGGCAGAGACACCTGATTAGCATGATGATTGAGTCAGCAGCTAGCATTGATTGTCCCCTTTTGTCTTGAGGCTGCAGGACCGGTTCTCCAGGTGGGTAGGTGGGCTGCCGAGCTAATTCCTTTGTTAAGGAAAAACTGAAGTTAATCCTTTGACGAAGTTGTTGGGGGGAGAACATGCCAGGTGAAGGTGAAGTAAGTTCTTTGTTTGAACAGCCAAAGCAAATGGCTGCTGGCCTGGTTCTTTGTGTGTGTACAGGAATACCTCTGGAATGGGGTGACTTGGGATCCATGTTCTCAGGCTCTTGCTGGTGCATATCTGGCATCTCAGTCTGGCCACCAATCATCATAGTCCCTTGGCACACATTAGACATAATTCATAAACAGGGCAAAAAGCTCCTTGCTGGCTAACACTATACCATGCTGCCTTCCCTCCTGGGGATATGACCTTAACACAAGCTATCCCAACCATTAGACAGAGAAGACTGTCACAGCATTCATGCAAATGTACACAGAAGGCTAGACCTTAACAGTAAGAGACTATTAACAGGGCTAGACCTTAACAGCAACAACCTGTCTCTTGTTTATTACATTTTTTGCACCTTGGGGATGAAGTCACAGAATTCCTTTGAAGGAAGTCATGTCATGCTCAGGCACCTGTTGAAACTGGCCAGCTTTGGAACCATTTTTCGTCTTGGAATGCACAGGGCCATCCTCTTTCTTTTCAAAACCCGTGTTGATCTTGCTGCCCAAAACATCCAGCGTATTAACGTGGGGTTCCAGTGCTTTCTCTTCTTCTCTTTTCCCCAAACATTTCTTATACGTCTGATACACTGCATGCAACACAAGCACATATTAGGTGACGAGGGTCCCTCATGGGTGTTTTCCCATAGGACAGGCTCTTGAATAGCTCTTGGAAGCCATCAATGTCTAAAGCAAGCCTAGGACCCACCAAGACAAGCACAGCCCACAGGCTCCATAATTAGACTTGCCAGGGGCTTGGAATACCCTCAGACCAGGGCAGGAGAGGAAACAGATGGCTTAATTTAGCTGCCAGTGGTCTGCTCTGCCTGGATACGAGACAGTATTCAGCTAGGTGGATCACAAGCTCTGCAGCCCTGGTGTGTGTGCACATGCCATCAAGTCACAACCAACTCATGGGGATCCCATGACCATGGAGTTTTCAAGGCTAGAGATGAGAAGGAAGTGTGCCATTTCTTTCCACTGCATAGCAACCCAGGTCTTCCTTGGTGGTCTCCCTTCCAAGTACTGACTATGTTCAACCCTGCTTAGCTTCCAAGCTGGACTTGTTCCTAAGGGTGCATTTACACATCACTTTGAGCAGACATGTGCACAGACCTAGTTTGCTGCCATGCTTGCACACCTTCCTCCCTTCCCAAACCCAGCAGCATGGGGGGAAATAGACTTAAAATGTTTTTTAAACAAATAGAAACAACCTACCAACATACCAGATTTCTAAATGGAAGGCTCGTCCTCACTCTTCTCTTGTTACTCGTGTGCTCCTATTGCTTGGGGTGGGGGGTGTTCTTTTAACGCATATGTTTTCCTCCCTCTAGTGGTAGCTTCAATATTGCATTGCTGTGTCTCCAGCTTATTTCCCTCCACTTTAAATGTGCAGGGAAATGCTCCAGAGATAAAGGTAAAGGTAAAGGTTCCCTTGCTCGAAAGCCAGTCGAATCCGACTCTAGGGTTGCGGTGCTCATCTCCGTTTCAAAGCCGAAGAGCCAGCGCTGTCCGAAGACGTTTCCGTGGTCATGTGGCCGGCATGACTAAACACCAAGGCGCACGGAACGCTGTTACCTTCCCACCGAAGTGGTACCTATTTATCTACTTACAATTTCTTGCTTTCGAACTGCTAGGTTGGCAGGAGCTGGAACTAGAGATGGAAGCTCACACCATCATGCGGCACCCGGGTCTTGAACTGCTGAACTACTGACCTTCCAGAGCCTGCAGTTCAGTGTCTTAACCACTTGAGCCACCGCAGCTCCATGCTCCAGAGATACAGTGATGTAATACTAAAGTGACCACTAGCCAGAGCAAAAAACGTGTAGAAAAGGGGAAAAAACCAAAGCAATACAAGCATGCATGCGACAAAAAGAAGAGTGTGGAAAAGCTCAGAGTTTAGATTAAACTGGAGTTTAATCCAGGTTTAGAATCTCGGAGTGGGAGGGTGGACTGAGTCTTGTATCCCCTGATAAATCTCTGCTGATTGAAGGAATTCCTGTCAGGGAAACAAACTTCCTCACTTTTCTTTTCCAACTGCAGCCCAGAACGGTCCCTGAAAGGTTGCTCCTAGGGAGCCACTCGCATAAGTGGGGGGGGGGGGGGGCGGAGTTGGAGATCTGCAGTGGGGGGAGGAGAACTGGCAAAAACAAACAAAAAACACTCAAACTTTTCCATTAGAAGAAATTTCCTGCCGCATCCAGGTCGATCTCAGGTTCACCCATGCCCAACAGTATTTGAGTGTCATAGGTCAGTTTCCAACCAGTTTTCTGAGCAAGTTGTGTGCACAAGCCCAGGTTTAACATCACCTTTAAGGGATGTCTGAATATAGCCTAAATGTACACTCAAGGAAGAGTATCCGATTCTCCAGGTTTTATAAACCGTGTATTTGTTACATTCCCATTTTAAAAGTGTGTGCTTGAATACGTAATGTGTGAAGAAGCTCTTAGGGATTTAATGACGAAGAACGGCCTGATCTAACCGTGATGCTGGCTGGGGCAGGTGCCCTCTCCCGGGGGAGCGGGGTGTTTCACTTGCAGAGCACCTTCCTTCAACCAGGCAGCTGCCCACGCAAAGCGATCCGGTTTCAAGGAGCTGCCATGCCAGTGGACAGCTCTCCAGGGGACCGTCTTGTTACCTCGCCAACACCACATTTAAATCAGGCCGGAGAGCTCTTAATGTGAAAACCAGAAGGAGAAGAAAAGTGGACTCCAGCAAATGAGTAACAGCTGCTCATCAGTATGCTGAAAATTATCCTCTCTGATCACCCCTGGCTACCTTTGCCCCTAGCCTGTTTTCCCCACCTCCTCCGAACATATGTTTGAATGGAATGACCTACCAGCAGTTATGAGTAATCCATTCAGCAGCTGAAAGGCACCGTAGAACATAGGAAGAGTGATTATCTGGGAGAAACGCTGAGAGCTCAAAGATAACTGGAGCAAAGCAAAGTATAATGCTATGTTCTGCGACCCTGTCTCTGAAGCGATCGTTCGAGACCTGGAAGTACCAACATTTTATGATGCTTTAAAGGCTTATTTCAATAGGCACTGCATTCATGTCCTAGTGCATAAAATTAAACTGAATTCTGGGAAGCAATGGCTCTCTGTGGCTAAAAGGTAAAGGTAAAGGTTCCCTTGCTCGAAAGCCAGTCGAGTCCGACTCTAGGGTTGCGGTGCTCATCTCCGTTTCAAAGCAGAAGAGCCAGCGCTGTCCGAAGACGTTTCCGTGGTCATGTGGCCAACATGACTAAACACCTGTTACCTTCCCACCGAAGTGGTACCTATTTATCTACTTGCAATTTCTTGTTTTCGAACTGCTAGGTTGGCAGGAGCTTGAACTACAGATGGGAGCTCACTCCATCAGGCGGCACCCGGGTCTCGAACTGCTGAACTACTGACCTTCCACAGCTTGCAGTTCAGCGTCTTAACCACTTGAGCCACCGCAGCTCTGTGGCTACTGGCATCTTATTCAGAGGTACCTTGTTTTCTTATATTGTCACAGAAGACAAGGTACAATAGTATTGTCACCTGTTCTGTCAGGTTTAGCCACCTTCTATATTTTCTTAGATGGTGCCACATTCCCCTTGGGATTAAGGAATACCAAGAATTTCTCAAGTACCTTGACCAAGACTGGCAGGTGATAAGGGCCAATAGAAAGCCGCCCATGTAGCCAGTGAATGATAAAACTGCACAAGTCGTCACGATAGAGAGTTCCAGATTCAAAGAATCTTTGGACAATAGTATGTCAGTTATTGATACAGCCACTAGGATAGTAATTCCCGAAATACCTCCAACCTAATGCAAAAGAAAAAGAGAACAAGAAGCAGCAGCAGCAAGGTGGATTTCTTGAATTATTCACAATTACTATAGTTCTTTATTTTGAGAGGCTTTTGTTCCTGGGTCCTCCCAAACCACTCCGGTTGTTGAGTTTTTAACTGACATTTAAAGTCTCCACAAACAGTATCCAATCACACTAGACCAGGGAATCTCTACTCCTCAGAGATTACTTTCCTTGCTTGACTGGGTAGGGATTGTTCTTCTCTCCCTAGATTTATCCCCTTTCCTTTGGCCTGAATGGGAGACTTCTTATGCTGCCCAAACTTCCTTGTCAGATTTCCCCCCAGTTCTCTGTCTGTGTTCAAACTGCTCTCAGCTAATGCTGAATTAAGACTATATTCAGTCATGGATTAAGTCTTTGTCAGCACTAAACCCTTCCCTGTCAGGGCTAGTCAAAAGATGATCTCCGCACACATCTTGTCACAGTTAAGACAGGAATCTGAATCTCTTCTCCTCAGCATCCAGCTCTTACAAAACTTTCTTTGCTCAGTTGATGCCAACCAGATTGCCTGTAGCAGCTTCCCACTCAAGGCTCTCTGGCTCTGTGAAGTATTAAGACTTCACAGTCCTGAAGCCTCTTCAAAAAGTGCAGTCTGTCACAAGGGGGTATAAAAGGGGCTCTCACGCTTATCCAACTTTAATTGTCTGTACCCATATGGAAACATTTACAGTCATTGTCTCAAGTGGCATCTAGCCATTTGTAAAATAAAGTATTACACTGTAAGTTCGCATTTTAAACTTTAAACCACCTTGAACGCATGGGCAGAAAAGTAGTGCATAAATAAAGTTATAAATAAATCTGCAGAATTTGCTTTCCCCCCCCCTTTTGTTTTCCTTTTTTTTGTGCTGTCATTTCTTTGCCCCATTTTAAATAATAGGAACTACCTTTGACATTTACCTTGGCAATGATTTTGGAATGTTTAGGCCATCTATAGTTTGCAAAAATCCCGCAAGCAACTGGTATGAGTAAGCTGAGAAGGCTTGTTCCTAGAAAGATGAAGGGTGGGGGGAGCTTAAGTTACCTGTGAGTCAAATCTGAGTCCACTGTGGTTCATCCCCAGAATCTTGCTTTTCCAATTCAGATCAAAATCAGTTTGGACGAGGCAGCATTTCCAGGGCTTTCGATGTCATCCTTGTTCTTACCTTCTCTCAGCGGTCTCCTCAAGTGGCCATTTTACCTGGTAGCTATGTAACTAGTGTATAAGCGATTTATTGGCACTCTGTAGTTTGTTTGTTTTCCCTTCTCCTTTAGGGTTGCTTTTTTCCTTTTGCGTCATGCCCCATCTCCTCTAGCCTCCCTCCCCTATAAGGCTGTGACATTTTCTGCAAACTTTTCACCATCCGATGGGTTGGACTGGACTGTGTTAAATGTTTTAGGTGTATTTTATATTTCAATTCTGGAATCTTAACTGTAATTTATAAGTTGTATTGGAATTGTATTGTGGTTGTACGCCGCCCTGTTTTTTAGGAGAGGGTGGCCTTAAAGTCTAATTTAATAATAAATAAATAAATAAATAAATGTGTACTATAGCATAGGTCAGTGATCCTCAAGGCGGTGTCCATGAACACATTGGAACCCTCTCTGGTGTGTTTCCTGGCTCAACCACTTGCTTCTTCCCAGAAGTGCTCTTCCCCAAAGTTGGCAGAGAGCCAACCTTGACCTCCCTCTTCTCACTGAAGCAGGAGGTACTTCAGAAGACTCCATAAAGCATAGGGTTGCCAACCCCCAGGTGGTAGCCGGAGATCTCCCACTGTTACAACTGATCTCCAGGAGACAGAGATCAGCTCACCTGGAGAAAATGGCTGCATTGTACCCCTCTGAAGTCCCTCCCCTCCCCAAATCCCACCCGTCTCAGGCTCGACCCCAAAATCTCGAGGTATTTCCCAACCCGGAGCTGGCAACTGTAAGGAATCATCAGGTTTGTGTCTGCAGGGAACTCCATATACAAAATAACTAGCCCCTTCATAGGAGGAAGCTTGGCTTAGACCCTCTAAACATTTTGTGATTTGTGCCCTCCATGGCAGCCATTTTGTAAATGGTCCCACCTTCTGCAGCAGCCATATTTGGTGGTGCACACCACCCCTTCTCAAAATTCCGTAAGTGCCCAGAGGCACAAGAGGATTGGGTAACCCTGAGGTAGACAATATTTTGAAATTGTCAGTCACCTGGATTCAGGTCCTACCAATACCTTGAACTTCTGAAATCGATGGTGATTAACTATACTAGTATTAATGTGTTTTATACATAGAGAGTGAAAGGGAATGTTAAAGAAATCAGATTCCCAAATACTAGACATCCCTCCCACACATACCAGGTTTCATAGAAAGCAAGCAGAAATGATACCTATGGTCTGGTACGGAATTGGGATGCCATCTGCAAGTTCCCAGGAATATGAATAGATGTACAGGCAAAGTGGCATCATTCCCAGGGCAGCTACAGTAGAACAGGCTGTCATAGTGATGCTGGAAATAAGTAACATTAGAGATGATTGGATAAGATTTTTTTGTGTGTGTTCAGGTTGACAATGGAATCACTTGCAATGCACTTCCTGAAGAGCACTAGCTGACCATCTCTTCTACTTTCCCCTTTCATCCCATGAACTGATGAAGTTCCTCCCCAGAAATAGATTTCCCATTGGTAGGAAGTGCCCCAGTCCATCACACTGATGACAGATGCACAACATCTGCTTAACTATGTGTAGCTGAGTTGTGAGATCAGATCAAGAGTCCATTGGATCCAACTATCTGGCCTGATGCCTCTAAGTGTCTGAAAGCCAAAAGGTCGCCCGGACCTGGATAGCCCAAGCAAGCCTGATCCCGTCAGATCTCAGAAACTAAGCAGGGCCCCCAAGGAATACCAGGGCTGGGACACAGAGAAGGAAGGAAGGAAGGAAGGAAGGAAGGAAGGAAGGAAGGAAGGAAGGAAGGAAGGAAGGAAGGAAGGAAGGAAGGAAGGAGCCAAAAGGTAACCATCCTCCCATTCTTTGTCCTCAGAATTCAGAGGGGTTTTCCTATGCAGCTGCAGGAAGCCACCATTTACAGAAAAGTCCCGCCCAGTGGTGAAACTGAGACAAACTGCATTCAACAGGTGTGAAGAAATGCGTATAGGATTTGCCCAATTTCCCCAGAGGTGAAAGCACTGTTACAAGTGTCTGACTAGATTTCATGGCACTTTACTTTTAAAAAATGGGGAATCTTTTATTTATGTGCATCAGTAACAATCCTTCCAATGCTGCAATAACATACGCCTTTCTTGAAGATAGATTCAGGTCTCACACAAGGGCAAACCAGGTGGGTAACTCTATTGGTCTGAAGGAGCAGCGCAACGTTTGAGTCCAGGGGCACCTTTAAGACCAACAAAGTTTAATTCTGGGTATCAGCTTTCATGTGCATGCACACTCCCGAAGAAGTTATCTGAAGAAGATAACTGAAGAAGGTATCTGAAGAAGTGCACACGCTAGGCTTGCCAAGTCCCCCCGGGGGGCGGGGAAACCCCCGCCCCAGAGGCCCGTTCCCCGCCGCCGCCGGATCAGGCCCCAGGGGGGACTCCACCCCGACATGCACGTCACCAGGAAGTGACTTGACCACGCCGGGCACGCTGGGGGCGGGGCCAGCGGGGCCGCGTCACTTCCTGGTAACGTGGATGCGGCACACGCTCCGGGATCAACACGGGAGTCCCCTGCTTCAGGACGAGGTACGACTTGGCAACCCTAGCACATGCACATGAAAACGTATACCCAGAATAAAAACTTTGTTGGTCTTAAAGGTGCCAACTGGACTCAAACTTTGTTCTATCCCTTTCTGTTAGCACACCGTATAATATAACCATGTACAGTTGAATCAATTTTGTAAATCATTCAAGCTCCACACTTCCCCAAATGATGAGAAATTCTAAGACCAGCACTGTTTAATTTCCTTTGGTGGAGAGAACGTTGTAATGTGTGCTTTAGAAATATACAAGCAGAGCAAAAAGGCATCCCTTGAAGGCAGAAAATTCCCCAGACAGCAACTTGGATTACCCCCTTCCCCAAGGCTTCCTCCTTACCTTTGGCTGTCTCCAGATGGAAACTCATCTCTGTCTTCCAGAATGCCAACTGCCTTCTCTCTTTCTCTCTCTCACACACACACTCAAACACCTCTCATCTGCCCCAGAAAACCTAAGAAATAGTCACTGACCACATCACTAATCACACCATTCTTCCTGCCCAATGTATCAAGAGGGTTTTACCTATCCACAGTGGAATAACTAGGATCGCAATGCTGTTCAAAGCCAAATACATACCATCACAAACCACGTCTGGAAAAAAGATGGGAGGACAACAAGGAAAACACTGCACTGCAATGGTCTAACTGTAAATTAATCAGGGTTCTCGATAATAAGTGCTCAGCAGAATCTGATTCAAGACCAAATTAGCAGGTATGGAAGCAGCCAGGTGCTTTATTTAAAACATTTTAATGCTGCTTTTCGGCCTGATCAGGGTCCTCAAGGGGGTAACCATGAAAACGAACAATTTAAAAACATGTGCAATTATAAAATAATTCAATAAAAACACCTAAACATACAGCACCAGAAAGCAGGGAGGAGGCCAGTATGCCAAACAAAGCAAAGAAGTCTTTACTCATTGGTGGAAGACCCTGATAGAGGGAGATAGACAAGCCTCCCTGAGGAGAGAGTTCCACCACTGAGAAAGCCCAGGTAGAGATAGCACAGATCTCCTGTTGTGTCTTGTTTTCACTGGGAGATTTTGGAGAATTGCTGCCAGCCAAGTGGAAAGTACTAGACTAGAAGGGCCAACAATCTTGTCTCAGTCTAAGGCAGCTTCGTAGATTCATTACTGCACCATTTCCTCACCATGTCCTGCGGGATCTCTGGTGCAATTTTGCAGGGCCTGTAAGGCAGAGATGTTCCACCAGGCTTTGGCTGAGGACAGAGAGGGGCTCGATCATGGCTGGCACACACACACACCACCCTCTTTTATTCCATTTATGTCCTTCGGCCTCCTCCCGGTCCTGCCCACAAAGTGGCAACATAGTCCGGAACTGGCTTAAAATTCAATTCAGGGGTGCCATCTGGGGGATTGTTTTTAAGACTGTACTGAATGTTTTATATTGTATTTTATGTACTGTTGTACTTCGCCCAGAGACCTGTGGATGTGGGGATTGGGCGATTCACAAATTTAATAAATAAATAAAATAATCTATAAGGGCCAGTTTGTAACATACTTGCAGCACTAAAAATTGGAAACGAGTTCACAGGCATGCATGCTTAGATTAACCCTTGACTCACTGAGGAAATGACAAGAACAGGGATTACTGAGGAGTTTCTCATTTTCTCCCTCGGAAGAAAGGGCTGGAAGAGAGTTCCAGGCTTCCAGTGGGGAATAGAGAAAGAAGGATCGGAACGTGAGCCCCTCCAAAGGGGATTCAGTTCTGGAAGTTTTTCCTCTCTCCTTCCGGGACTGCAGGACATGCTCCGGGCTTCAGGATCTTTGCTTTACACTCCAGGATCCAGGGCTGTCAACGATCAGCTGGCGTACAGGAAGCCTGCCGGCCTTCTCTGCAAAGTGGCCATGAAGATACTTCGATAGTATGCAACACTGCCAGTGCCAACACATAACAGCCAAATCTACCCAGGCAATAAAATCACATGGTGTAGCTTTTCCTAGAATGTAAGATCACATACTTAAATGCTTCCCTTTGTGATTGTTTTTAAACCCTTGAATGTAGAAAACGACTACCTCAGGGAGCAAGATTCTACTTTGTATTCTGACTGATATGCTCATTTTCTAAGTGCAAGATTTGTGTGTGTGTGTGTGTGTGTGTGTGTATCCAAGCAGGACCATCAGGTGCATTCTGTGATCCCACCTGCCTGTGGAATCGTTGGCTAACTGACTTTAATCCAATAGCTTTGGGCTGTGTTTTGATACAATGATCTGGATCCAACCAGCTTTTCTTCCAGTTAAAATTTTTTAAAGAGGGTCCATTTTAACCACCAAAAGAGCCTGCGATCTGCATGTACAAAGATCATGGGGGACAGGGGCTATAATCAGAAAGGGAACTGGGGAAGTCCAAGCGGACGTGATGGCTGGATCCAACCCTACATCTGTCTGTAGGGACCACAACCTAGAGTGCAGGTGCAATAAGGTGCTATGGGCGTCCTACCTGAGATCCATGTCTCCATCAATCCAGTAGGTGAAAAGATTGGATATTGTTCCTCCAGGACAACAGCCAAGGATAAGGATGGCAACACTTTGGGTTGTGGTTGTGGCAAGGCTAATGGCCAAGATATAGGCCACCAAAGGCATCAGTCCAAATTGGCACGCCATCCCTACAGCGACCCCCCAAGGTCTCTTGATGTTGCCCCACAGCTTCTTCACCTCAACGGTGCAACCCATGGAGAACACCAGCAGAGCCATCACAAGTGTCACCGTCACTGACAGACCCACTTTGTACATGGTGTTTTCTTCCTGTGGCTCGTGCCCGTCGCTTGTTCCATTGGAAGAAGCCAAGGAGTTGTTGACCATCCTCTTTCTCTTCGACTCCTGTCCGTCTCTTCAAGCCTGCTCTGGAACTGAGAGTGTCAGGAATGGCAACAGGCCATCCCATCAGGTTATCTTCACTGGAAATCCTTAATCACTAACGCAACACAGACTCGCAGAATGGAAAGGAATGGCTGTTGCTATGGGTTACCTCAGCAATCTTTACTAATGGGATTAGGCAACAGTGATTTGGGAATGATCATTGGAAGATGTGCATATATGGGAGGGGCTTCTGAAATTTATATTCAATACCAGTTTATTTTTCACTTTTCCCCTCAGTATTTTTTTCAAGTTCCCTGAAACTACAAAAAACACAATAATAGAAGAAGAAAAGGAGGAGGAGGAAGAGGAGATTGAATTTATACCCCACCCTTCACTTGGAGTCTCAGAGCAGTTTACAAACTCCTTGCCCTTCCCTTGCCCACAACAGACACCCTGTGAGGTAGGTGGGGCTGAGAGAGCGCTGAGAGAACTGTCCTTGAGAGAACAGCTCTGACAGAACTATGGCTTGCCCAAGGTCATCCAGCAACTGCAAGTGGAGGTGTGGGGAATCAAACCTGGTTTGCCCAGATTAGAGTCCGCGCACTTAACCACTACACCAAACTATGCAATCTTTTTTAAAGCACGACCCAGCTAATGAGGGGATGATGATGGTACTGAGGATATAAACCCTGAAGTATTAAGAAAGGAGGACTTAATTTAATTCAATTTATTCTATTTTATTAGAACTGTGATTTAATTATTGCTACTGTATTGTCATGTCCTGAGCCACATTCTGGGCATCTAATATAAACAAACCCCAAATGGGGATCCCATGGCATCCCAATGTCACAATAAATGCATAGTTTCACCCCAAGTGAGCTCTCCACCTGTGAATCCAGTCCTGCATTCTTATTCACAAGCTGCTACTTTAAAAATTGCATGAAGGAGAGCCAATCGTTCTGTACGCTTTGATTTCACCACTTCTGGCCATTTTTAATGGTCAGCTTCCAGATTTTTCCACCACAGGGAACCTTGTGTCTCATTAAAAAGATAAAACCTTCCTGCAAAATGTCTGGGCAGATGGTGCAGGGGGAGGGAGTGATGAAGTGGCATATAATTCATTGTCGAGTGCACAGATCACAGGAGCATGCAACTGCAGTGTTGTTATTTACCCATTCATAAAGTTTTTATAGTTTGTTTACATTTTGGGGCATTCTATCTATATTGGCTCAAACAGTTGTTTAAGGAGGGGAGGGAGGGAAATCAATCCTTCCACCTAAGTCTCTTCTAAACATTTGCCAATTTGATGGTTTTGTAAATGGGGTCAGCAAATGCAGTGGCAGAAACTAGACTGGGGGGAGGGGAGGGGAGGGGGCCGTCTGTACAGGTGCAAGAGGTGCATTTCCACACTTGTATGCTTCCCATTGCAAAAATTCCACATTGGAACAGAAAGGGCTTCCAGAGATAGCAAAAGGTGGTCAGCCATCAGTTCAGCTCCTACTCCAGATGGTGCTTTTGGAGGGAGGAATGTTGTTTTTGTAGACATATAATGCCTAATGCTGCTTGTTGTGCTGCGCTGGAAACTCAAATTGCTACAGAGGAGGATCAAAGGCAGTGTTGGCCAAAGGCCCTTCGTAATTTGTTTTCCAGCTCTATATTTAATTGTTACAATGACATGGCAGGTCCACATGACAGTACCATCGCTACAGAAATTCCCCCATCTGCCCATGGATGTAGTGAATGCCAGGCCCAGCCAGAACATTGTTCATGGGAGGTCATGATTCATACCACAATGAACCAGTGCAGAGCATCCTGGAGACACTTAGCGGCAGAGGTCTTCTGGCCAAAAATAGCCCACTTTTCAGTTCAGGTTCTACCTGCCGCGCAAGCTTGCTTTGAAAGTCGATGTTCTCCAGTCTTTGGCGTTCCAAAATCCTTTCATTCTGTAATGCTGTGAGGCAGAAATATTATATTGGAATATTAATAGAAGAGAAAAGGAGGAGGAGATTGGATTTATACCCCGCCCTTCACTCAGAGTCTCAGAGTGGCTTACATAGGGTTGCCAAGTCGTTCTTCACTCACCGGCGGGGGAGCGTTCTCTCTGTCCGGGAGCTGCCGAGGTATGTGCGCGTGCATGCGCTTTGCACACGCGCACCGCCAGAATGTCACAGGAAGTGACGCATGACGTAGAGCACATTGGGGGCGTGGCCCCAATCGTTGGAGGGAAAACCATAGAGACTTCCTGTGATGCACCCACGCTGCGCTTTGGGGGACGAGGTTCCCCCCGGGGCCCGATTCCGCAGCGTCAGAAATCCGGCCTCCAAAGTGGGGGTTTACCTGCCACCCGCCCCCACTTGGCAGCCCTAGGCTTACAATTGCCTTCCCTTCCTCTCCCCACAACAGACATCCTGTGAGGTAAGCAGGGCTGAGAGAGCTCCTTCCAGAACTGTCCTTGAGAGAACAGCTCTGACAGAACTGTGGCTTGCCCAAGGTCATCCAGCAGCTGCAAGTGGAGGAGTGGGGAATCAAACCTGGTTCTCCCAGATTAGAGTCCGCACACTTAATCACTACACCAAACTATTCAGCACAGAGGTAACGATACATCAGTATCGTTAGGGGGCACCCTGTTCTCCAGATTATAGTATATAAAAAAGATTATGGAATATGGTTAACCTTCCTTATGATTTTAATATTTTTATCAATGCCTTGCTTTGTCATTGGTTTAGGGTATACTAGAATATTGCAGGTAGCAAGCGCATATGGCATTGTACGAGCAGTAAAAATTGGCGGAAAGAGAGCACATTAGTTGGACAACTAATTCAGCTCCTGTTCCAGATGATATACTCTGCCCTCCACCCCATGGGAGGCCATGTACTTACTCTCTAGTGAGGGGACCCAAACTTTCCAAATAGTTGTCACTGGTCGCAGTTTGAAAGGACAACCATAGCATATGTCATCATGGAGAGGGTTGCGTTTTTGTTCCTGGGATGCTCTTAGCAAATCTCTTGTAATCGAAGCAAATTCTACACGGTCATGCCTGAAATTTCAACATCATCGTCAGTAAAAAGTTAACAATGATGATCCAAGAACTACACAGAAAAGGTTAATCATATGAAAACACATGTTGATGTTTTCTGCCACTAGAGGGCAGAATTAACTAATTTCAAAATTAATTCTCCCATCTGTAAACTCCTTTATTATCTGTATGCTAATTTGCTGCTATTCGCAGGTTTTACCTACTGCATTTATCCAATCTTAGCAATATTTATTGTCCAGTGACTTATCGCTCAGTTATTTATGCATCTTAACTCTAACTAGCCCTTCCTGGTGGCAACTAACTGCCCCCCCCACCTATATGTAAAGGTTGTGGAAGTCTTTTTCAATGTATTTGAAGAAGTGTGCATGCACACGGAAGCTTATACCCAGAATTAAACTTTGTTGGTCTTGAAGGTGCCACTGGACTCACTTTGTTCTGTGGCAGCAGAAATAAGGCCACAGTTTCTTGCATGAAGAGTACAGGCATCCAGCACAATAGCAGAAGGCAGATTCACTGGGTAGCATGGGGAAAATTTTAGTAGGGCCATGGGGCACACAATCTAGACAAAGGTGAGCCATTTTAAGGTCTCTGGGATGTCTTTAAAACAAAAGTCCATTGGCACCTTAAAGACTAATGACTAGGAACTCATTAGCATAATAGGCCACACCCAACAGCAGAAACCATTAGCATATTAGGCCACACCCCTGACAGCACAGCCCATTAGCATATTAGGCCACACCCCCATGTTACCAGAAGTGTGCTCATCCAGCCACACCCACCTTTTGCTTCTTATTCTGTTTACCTTGTTTGTTGTCAAAACCCAGGGC
>NW_015168063.1:25855-95506 GCF_001447785.1 Gekko japonicus
TTACTGGATGTCCCGTCATGGTGATTTTATTTGTCTGACACTGTATAATCTGCCTTGAATCTCAGTAAGAAACGCAGACTATAGTTATTTAATTTTCTCTCTCTGTCTCTCTGATATCTTGAGCTCTTTCAACAGGGTTTAGAAGTGCTTAACTGAAGGGCCCAAGCAACATTTCTCTGGCCTGGAACAAACTTACAGTGTACTCCAAGTCCCTTACTAATGTTTAATGTCTTGGGTCATATTATGGCCATGAGCTTGCACGTTAGGCCAGGACTCTGGACTCCGAAGCTCCAGTAAAGTGAGCCCATCACGGTCCAGCTTGGGCTTTGCTTAACTGTGATTGGATGTTGTCTGTGGCTGTCATTTGATGATTCTTGGTGTCACCTTATGTAATTCTGTGAAGTGTCAGGATAGTCACAATCCACTGGAAAGTCAAATAATGCAGCTTGATAACATTGATCTATGTACCCTCCCTTGTACAGAAAAGGCATTGAGTGTTTTTGATCTCAAGCGGGAGGGGAGGTATGTTGGTCTAACTCCTTGTTTCTTGGAAGTCATTTTCACACTAAGTGGTGACAAACCCAACTTTCAGAATGTGCCTCACCAAAAGTTAGATCGGAAAACATTCAAAGACACAAAGCCCCCCAATTTATGATGAAACTTCCTTAAAATTCAAAGTGTGAACCTTTTAAACGTGAACTTTTCCTCAACGATCTTTGGGTAACAAAGCAAATTTACTTCAATAACCAAACATTCCAAAATACTTAATAAATACTGATCATATATAATACACTGTCAACCATATGTTGGATGGGGTTATTTTGTACCCTCTACTGTCACCCCCTCACCCCTTCCTTTTTGCAAACCCAGATGCGCCACAAAAGTCTCTGTCAACATGACTGGAGTTGATGGCGTATCCCATCTACTGATGCACGGCCCTTATATCATTGACATATGTTTACAAATATGCATTTTTATATTTTTCAGCATACACTTAGGATATAATCCATGCACATCTGAAAATGTAACCTGCAAAACGTTCTAAAACAAAGGAGATGTCAGTCTGTCCAGATCTAGGACTACGCTGATTATGACCATTAGCATCATAAATAGGAGCACTCATCTTACTAGCTGATGGGTGGAGGAAAGAGAAGCGGCAAGGAATTGGTTCACGCAGTGTCCCACCATGAATATACACTCTTGGGCTCCATCATTTATGACGCGTGGCCATCAAATGGATTTCTACCCTACCTGCACTGTCCCACTACCCTTCGTCTGCTGAGGACAGACAGCATGAATGGAGTCTACACACAGAGAGAGGTGAGTTGCACATAACGTTCTCTATGCAAGTCAGACGATGCAAGTCAGGCAATGCAACGGTGAGCCCAAGATTCACTTCTGTCTCCTGGAGGTAGATCAAGATGGGTAGCTGTGCAAAAAAGAGCAAGAGTCCAGTAGCACCTGAAAGACTAACAAAATCTGTGGCAGGGGATGAGCTTTCATGAGCTGTATCTGAAGAAGTGCGCAGTGATTCACGAAAACTCGTCCCCTGCCGCACATTTTGTTAGTCTTTAAGGTGCTGCTGGACTCTTGCTCTTTTCTGTCTCCTGCCTCATCAAAACACAGAGTTGTGCTAGGCAAGCAAGCCCTTTAGGAAGTAAAGGATTGCTGGTTTCAAATGGTGTACAATTTGCTTCATCCAAAGTGACAGGCAAAGTCTCCTTACTATCACTCGGCACACTTCCAATGCCACATCCCCCTCCTTATCAGATAGGGGCAGAAAGCGGCTGTGGGTGACTGTTATCACTTGGGGCCCTTGTTGCTGCTTGCTTGCCCAGAAAGCCAAGTGCTCCTAGAAGAGCAGCAGCCCCTGGTAGCACAGAGAGAAGCAGTGAAAAGGAATACGCGCAGCTGCTGTTTCTCCTCCTAGCTGGCATCGACATCTGCTTGCCCAGGCTGGTCTGGAGGTGGGGGGCAGACTCTGCAGCCATTATACAGCACAGGTGTAGGGGCCCTTGGGAAAGGGGGGCACCAGGAAGCAGTGTTCCCTCTAAGCTGAGTTGGTGTGAGCTAGCTCACAGTTTTTTAGCCTCCGGCTCACAGATTTTTGCCTTAGCTCAGGAAGGATGGCCTCAAAGCAAACTAATTTATGCAGTAACCTAATGGCTCGCTCACAACTTTAATGCCCATAGCTCACAAAGTAGGATTTTTGCTCACAAGACTCCACAGCTTAGAGGGAACATTGCCAGGAAGCCCTCCCAAGGCTCTCGTGGCTTTGCCAGCTGCCCAAGGGTCCTCAGGTATGGTGCTGACCTTATAGAGTATTGTGTTTTTGCAGATGCTTCAGTGCAGAACACCTTTCTCCTCACTCCCATTCTCCATTGGTGACATGTGCTTTTGTGGCATGGTAAGATGTGAAGAATCCTGCCATATGGCAACAGACTGGGCACAACCCCCTTCTGTTCTTCTCATCTCTATGTTTCTGAGCAGATTTTTTTAAAAAAAATTAAATAAATCACGGCAACTCTATTGTGTTTGAGCTATATGGGAATAAACACGTACACTTTGTAAATGCTGGCTTTCAAGACGGATGTCAGTTTCTTCTTCCTGTGCAAATTGTATTCCATGGCGGATGGCTGGTGCCGCTCATTCACGCAGCCCTTTCAGATCTGTGCTCGCCTGCAACAGGAACGATGGGTGGACCATTTAGGCACACAGGTTAATACCTCGTAGACATTTTCGTGCAATTCACACAAGGAAGATTTGGAAGTTAATATCAAATAGGAGCAATTGTTTCGATTCCCTTTTTATTTTATTGTTTTAAAATCCACCACTGCTTGAATGACTTTTTGAGACCTTAAATGGATTTCACAAACCGATAAAAGTCTTTCTCCAGTTTCTGTCGCATTCCAAAATGCTGGGTTCCCAGGAGCTGTGTGTGGTTGTCCCCTCCCACTGCCAGTCTTCCCATGACCACCACTGGTGAGGTTTTTGCTGTTTTTAATTAATGACTTGGTTATTTAATTATTTAATATTTTAAATCTAAAAATGTTTAAAAGTATCTACAGTGTCCTATCACTATATGATATGCCTGCTGCAGATACTTTTAGAAATAACAAAAGGAATGGGGAGCAGGAGGTGAAATGACACCAGATGTGGTTCCAGATGTGCACAGGATGGCATGGACACATGGAGCCACCTTACATTGAATCATCCCATTGGTTCATCTAAGTCACTATTGTCTACTCAGACTGGCAGCGGCTGTCCAGGCTCTCAGGCAGAGGTCTTTCTCGTCGCCTACTTCCTGATGCCAGGGATTGAATCTGGGACCTTCTCCATGCCAAGCAGATGCTCTACCACTGAGCCGGAGCCCCTCACAATTTGGTGGAATTTCAGACCAAAGCAGACCCAGGGAAGAGGAGGAGGAGGAGGGGAGGAGATTGGATTTATACCCCCGCCCTTCACTACCCAAAGGTGTCTCAGAGCGGCTTACAAACTCCTTTCCCTTTCCCTCCCCACAACAGGCACCCTGTGAGGTAGGTGGGGCTGAGAGAGCTCTGGCAGAAACTGCTCTTTTTCAAGGACAGCTCTTATCAGAACTACGGCTTGCCCAAGGTCATCCAGCCAAGTGCAAGTGGAGGAGGAGTGGGGGAATCAAACCTGGTTCTCCCAGATTAGAGTCCGCGCACTTAACCACTACACCAAACTGGCTCTCAACTGCAGGGAAAATCTGCAGCAGATCCAGGGAAAACCCAGAAGGTAGGCAAATGCATGAAAATGTCACAAAGAACCCCAAATTAATACCCCTGTGGATTGGGGACTCCATGGGGAAGCAACATGTAGGGTTGCTCCCTCACAGTAGGGTTTTCAGGTGTACTTACTCTTTTGTAACCAGTCACCATTCCCTTCCTCACTTCTCATTTCCTTTGGGGGGAGGCCTCTGACACGGGCACTAAATCACCCTCATTTTGGTTTTGGCCTTAGGCTTGTCCTGTTATCTCTGATATCCCTCACAAATTTGCTGCTGATGTAATAAAGAGTATTGTAGAGCATCACTGGTGTTGTGTGACTAGAAAAAAAAATGTTCAGTTGACTGAGGGATATGTCTTTAGTTCAAAGCTACATCCATTTAATAACATTGTCATGGCTTCTCCCAAAGAATCATGGGATTTGGAGGGTGCCTAAGGAGCTGTGAAATCCAGTCACTCTCGTAAAATCACTTTCCCAGGGATCTGGGATGAGAAGGAATGAGTATTGTCAGGTTAAGCCTCCAGTGTAGCCATGCATGGAGATAACGCTTTGCTCCATTGTTATTCTATCCCAGTTCGTCAAGCTTTAGCTGGAAAAGAGTCATAAGGTTTCTGTGCTTTAGCAGGCCTACTCTATAGTAACCATCGGGTCATAGCGGCCCGCAAACTGGTGAAAGAACCTTTTAATTTAAGCTGATTCAAGTTTGCTTATTTCAGATACGCCGACATGCCTGCTTGCCTCTAAGCTTCCCCACTGTTTTGTGATGCATGCCGTTTTGTGATATTTGGGGTTGTCCTAATGAAAGGTACGTTATTACACAAAATTTGTTTTTGGACATTAGACCGTAGTTTCATAACAGACCCGTAAGGGGAAAAAACTAAGTTGAAGAATGGAACCTGGTCTGAAAAAAAGGCCATGCCTTCCAGTGGCTGCTTACATGTGGGGTACTCGCCCTGGCCTAGATGCTGTTGGTAATGGGGGTCCCCATTGCCCCACTGCACTGTGGGGATTCTATGTACCTCCTGGGTTTCCACCGTCTTTGCTGTGATCTTTCCAAACCTACCTTGTGAGGATGCCTTGGGAAAGATCACAGCAAAGCCAGGGAGTCACCCATGTGGGAGAGAAAGTCTGGCTCTTCCCAGTCCCACCCACGCTGGTGCCATTTTGCCTGGCTCAGCACAAGTGCAGCAGCCATGTACTCCTCACCACCAGAGGCCTTTATTATTATTTTAATCAGCAGCTGAATGTCATCAGAGTTGCCAATCGTTGTAACAATCTGTCTTTCGGGTTGTCTTAATTTGCAGCTTTCGTTTTTTAAAAATTAAGTCTGTAGCCTCTGTTGTTGAAGACATACACATTTCCCCTTATAACTCTGCAACGCAACAGGCTAGTCAACTTTTTTAACATGAAAGGGCTGGGAATGCAAAGAACCCGCTAGGATTGTTATAATGCTATAATGATATTCAATTGCCGATTTGAAAATTGGCCTGGTTGTGGAGTGGGATGACCGCTGCTGGGGGACTGGGGCAGGGGAAATGTGGGAGAAACAGTCATGTGGAAGATCTGCTACAAGTAGCAACATATGGCAAACATCCCTATGGAAAATACTCTGTGGAAGACATCAGAATTTTACCAAGAAAAACAGGGGCAGAGGTACTGTGTATTGATAAGAGGGGCTGTGGCTCAGTGGTAGGACATCTGCTTGGCCTACAGAAGGTTCCAGGTTCAATCCCTGGCATCTCCAGAGAAAGGGACCAGGCAGCAGGTGATGTGGAAGACGTCAGCCTGAGACCCCGGGGAGCTGCTGCCAGTCTGAGTAGACAATAATGCCCTTGATGGACCAAGGGTTTGATTCAGTATAAGGCAGTTTCATGTGTTCAAGAATCCTACAGTGCAGTCCCATGCACTGAAGTCACGGAATCCCATGCATTAAATCCATTGAAGTCGCTGGGCTTAGAAATGGGTTTGGCCAGCCTCCCAGCAGGTTCTCCAGGAATCACAACCGATGCCCAGATGACAGAGATCAGTGCCCCTAACTGAAACAACAGCTTTGGAGGGTGGATCCTATGACATCACGTCCCTGCTGAGCACTCTTCCAAATCCAGCTCTCCTTCCCAGACTCTTCCCCCAAATCTCTAAAAATTCCCAACTCAGAGCTGGCAGCCCTCCTGAAGAAGGGCATAACTCTGCACACCTGTTGTCACATCCAAGACCAGTGCTGGGGGGGGGGGGGACTATTATGCTATTATGCATTGCTGAATGCTGTTGTTCCATATGATGTCTTCATTTGCTCTGCAGTAGCTTGAGTCCAGTTGCAACTTTAAGACCAACACGCTTAATCCTGGGTACAAGCTTCCGTGTGCATGCACACTTCTTATAGCATCTTGACTCTAACTAGCCCTTCCGGGCAACTAATCCGTCTCCCCTCTCTCTACCAATATGTAATGGCTGTGGAAGTCTGATTCACTGTATCTGAAGAGAGTGTGCATGTACACAAAAGCTTATTGCCAGAATTAAACTTGTTGGTCTTTTTTTGTAGAAAACGCCCAGCAGGAACTCATTAGCATAATAGGCCACACCCAACAGCTGAAACTCATTAGCATATTAGGCCATACCCTGACACCACAGCTAATTAGCATATTAGGCCACAGCCCCGTGTTGCCCAACTTTTGCTTCTTATTCTGTTTACCTTGTTTGTTGTCAAAACCCAGGGCCTTTTTTTGTAGCAGGGACTCCTTTGCATGTTAGGCCACACACGCCTACTGTAGCCAATCCTAATGAGTTTCTGCTGTTGGGTGTGGCCTATTATGCTAATAAGTTCCTGCTGGGTGTGGCCAACTCAGGAGCCAGCCGGAACTTCATTCCTGTGCGTTCCTGCCCAAAAATAGCCCTGCTGGAATCAAACTTTGTTCTATTGTTAAAAGCAAAGAAGATACCTGAGTGTGTGTGAAACCTACACACTGGGGCCATGTGTGAACCAGACCTGATTCTTGCAGACCTGAGCCTGTTTCGGCAGGGTAGGGTGGGGTATAATTTGTAAAATAAATAAATAAATAAGGAAAACGTTAACTGCTCTTGTCTCTTTCGCACACACTTTCCATTCACCCTCACAGCAGTCTTTCCTCTTTTCATGCAAACTGTTACAGAATACTCAGTGTAACTCGAGCATTTACCTCAGGATCTAAATGACAGACTGAAGTGGGAAAAGAAACGGGGGGGGGGGAGTCCGTGGAATTCAACTCATTTCCTTTCGTTGTGGGAAACGGCACCCCCAGTCAAACAACAAACGTTGCTTTAAGTGTTGTAGTTGCTACGAGACCCCGTTGGTGACCAGTGAACAAACAAAAATATCTGAACAATAAATACATAAACATCTGTCAGGGCCTGGTTCTACAGGCCTGTGCAGAAAAAACACCCACCTGTCCAAGTTCTGTACTCTGTTCTGGACGTTTTCACAATGAAAGGTGACATCACCGGGAGGCTTCCTGGGGCCTAAACCTCCGTACTCCAAACAATTGCTCAGGTTGTGGTTGTGTTGTGGTGCCCTGGTTGCTAAGGCAGGTTGGTAAACAGCTCTCTTGGCACATACGACATCTAGTGGTATTATGGCTTAACAGCAGAGGTCAAGCATGCCGCATTATGGATAAACCCATAGAGCAAAGGTTGAGTCCAGTGGCATCTTTAAGACCAACAAAGTTTAATTTGGGGTATAAGCTTTTGTGTTCATGCACACCTCTTCAGATACATTGAAACAGTTTTCCCTGATCCTTATATATAGGTAGAGAGAGGGCGGGGAGGGGTTAGTTGCCAGGAATGGCTAGTTAAGATCTATAAGTAACTGAGCAATAAGTATAGCTAAAACTGGATTAATGCAGTAGGTAAGATCTATGGATAGCAGCACATTAGCATACAAATTGGCTTTGGGGGTTCCATTGTCCTGAGTGTCGTAATTTGTAATTCAGCGAGTTTTATTGCAAAGGAATTTCAGAAACAGACTGAAATGGGAGATTACTGGATTATAAATTATTTCAGCACTCAGGACAATAGAACCCTCGGGACTTAACAGAGATATCGGGTTCTTATCTTACTACACATGGTAAGTCACTCAGTTCTCGCTTTCACCCAGAATTAAACTTTGTTGGTCTTAAATGTGCCACTGGCTCAAACTTTGTTCTATTGCTTCAGACCAACACAACTACCCACCTGAAGATAAACCTATATACATACCTTTGTGTTTTAGAGCCATGTCGCTCTGCAAAATCATTTTGGAGACAATCATGTGGAACCATCACTCCAGAAAACCTCTTTTAGTTTATATTGCTTCTGCTTCCTTGCTACTTCTGTCACAAAATGACAATAATGAAACTGGTCATAATGGGACAATTTTTGTCTCCCAATTCATGCTTGGTTTGGAAATACCTGGAGATTTGAGGGTAGAGTCTAGAAGAGTGGGGTTTAGGGAAGGGAGGACCTCGGTAGGGTATAATTACCATGCAGTCCACCTTCCAAAGCAGCCATTTCCTCTGGGAGAAGTGGAAACTGTTTTAAATAAATAAATAAATAGCCGGAGATGAATCGTAATTCCCAGAGATCTCCAGGCCCCACCTGGAGGTTGGCAGCCCAACTTAGGAGCCTTTCAAACACACTTTTCAATGAAAGGGTATTTTTACCTGTGACACTTAAAAGAATGTTTGCATTATTTTTGTAAAATTTACAGTGGATAGAATAGTTATTTGGTGTTTAGAGCCAGTTTGGTGTAGTGGTTAAGTGTGTGGACTCTAATCTGGGAGAACCGGGCTTGATTCCCCACTCCTCCACTTGCACCTGCTGATGTGACCTTGGGTCAGTCACAAGCTCTGGCACAGCTGTCCTTGAAAAAGAGCAGTTTGTGTCAGAGCTCTCTCAGCCCCACCCACCTCACAGGGTGTCTGTTGTGGGGAGGGGAAGGGAAAGGAGTTTGTAAGCCGCTCTGAGACTCCAAGTGAACGGCGGGGTATAAATCCAATCTCTTCTTCTTCTTCTTCTCTAGAAAGATGCTTCTCCACTTTCTATCATGCATTAACAATATTCACACGTGCACATAGGTAGTGTAATGGAGGCTGAAAGTATTTTTAGTATAATGTGTGCAAATGCACTAAGACAAAGCATTCTGTGTAACCCCAAAGCTTGCCTACTTGTCTACTAGAAGTAGTCCAATGAAATGCAATACATCTGTTTTGTATCTCTAAGATTATAGCGGAGGCCAGTTGTTATATGCTACAATTTTCCATGAAGATCAGTTTGAAAGCTACAGTCACATGGAAGATTTAAGGTACGAGTGCTGTTCCTAAGGACGATATGCATAAACAAAATAGGGGGGAAATGCCCCTCCCCAACACTCATACGAAATGCCAGTGAGGCCAAGCACTGTGGTCACATCACCCCATGCCTATTTCTTCCACAATTTGAGATATGCAAATGACCCCACATTATTGGAAGAAAACACTGAAGACTTGAAATGACTACTGGTGAAGGTTAAAGCAGAAAGAGCCAAAACAGGGTTACAGCTGAACATCAAGAAAAGTAATGACTACTTGGGAATCTCACAACTTTTAGGGTGACGATGAAGAAACTGAAAATGTTCAAGGTTTTCCGTTCCTTGGCTCCATCATCAACCAAAAGGGAGGCTGCAACCAAGAAATCAGGAGGAGTCTGAGACTGGGAAGAGCAGCCATGAAGGAGCTAGAAAAGATCCTTAAGCATAAGGATGGGTCACTGGTGACCAAGATCAAGATCATTCATGCCATACTATGCGTGGGTGTGAAAGTTTGACGGTGAAGAAAGCTGACAGGAAGAAAGAAGATTCCTTTGAAATGTGGTGTCGGAGGAGAGTTTTACAGATACCATGGACGGCCAGAAAGGCAAATAAGTGTCAGAACCCACACAGCCCCGCCCAACTGGTAAGGCGTGAACACCGAGTCCAAGACCACCTCCCGTTGGCTATCGTGTTGGGGTAGGTGGGACAGGGCGTCGGCCAATGAATTCGCTGAGCCTGGGAAGTAGTGAAGGGTGAACTGGAATTTGGAAAAGAAATCTGCCCACCGAAGCTGCTTGGCATTGAGACACCAAGGCGTTTTTAGCGTTTCCAAGTTCTTATGGTCAGTCCACACCTCGAACGGGACCCGCGCACCCTCCAACCAATGCCGCCAGGTGGATAGTGTTTTATTGCCCCCGCGGTCAAGTGGAATCTAGGCCAAATGAAGCCTGAACTCTCCCTAGAAAGCTGAAATGACTAAACTGAGGCTACCGTACTCTGGTCACATTGTGAGAAGATAAGAGTCACAGGAAAAGACAATAATGTTGGGAAGAGTTGGAGGCAGCAGGACAAGAGGAAGACCCAGCGTGAGATGGATGGACTCAGCGAAGGAGACACGGACCTCAGTTTGCAAGACCTGAGAATGGCTGTTAACGAGAGGACATTTTGTAGGATATTCATTCATAGGTTCTCCATAAGTCAGAAGCAACTTGATGGCACACACACACACACACACACACACACACACACCTGTAGCCACTCCCTATACAGAATTTTAGCCAGTCAGGCCCCATAAATCAAACTGCCAGGTGGATCCCCCGGTATAGGTAATACCCCTGCCACCTACCTCATCAAACATTACTGTAAGCAAGAGGCACTTCTGTGGCAAGTTACTAGTCAGCTATATGAAAATTAAATGGAGAAGGAGAAGGGGAGGAAGAATATGGGGATCCTGAGTAACGTGAGCCTGGTTACCCACCTGATTTCTTCTGTTTCCCTTTGCCTCTGAATGCTGACCTCTATTTCTGTGTATCGATGTTAGATCATGTGGTATTGAGTTCCAAAGGCCAATCCTTTATAGCCTGTAGAAGCCTTCGGCTTGAATCATTGTGAGTCATTTGCTGGAGAGTCAGTTTGGTGTAGTGGCTAAGTGTGCAGACTCTAATCTGGGAGAACCCGGTTTGATTCCCCACTCCTTCACTTGCAGCTGCTGGATGACCTTGGGCAAGCCATAGTTCTGTCAGAGCTGTCCTTGAAAGAGCAGTTTCTGTCAGAGCTCTCTCAGCCCCACCTACCTCACAGGGTGTCTGTTGTGGGGGAGGGGAGGGGGAGGGAAAGGAGTTTGTAAGCCACTCTGAGACTCTGAGTGAAGGGCGGGGTATAAATCCAATCTCCTCCTCCTCCTCTTCCTCTTCTTCTTCTTCCATTGGACACCCTATATGGAATGTTAGGGAGGGAAGGCAACATGGTATTGCAGAATCTCATCAGATCCTGGAAGCTAAGCAGGGCCAGTACTTGGAAGGGAGACCACCAAAGAAGACTCTGCAGAGGAAGGCAATGGCAGACCACCTCTGCTTCCCACTTGCCTGGAAGCCCCTTGCTGGGATCACCATAAGTCAGCTGCAACTTGACAGCACTTTAGGCACACACATGGAATGTTAATGACATTGGATGTCCTAAGGAATGTTAATGAAAGAACTCTGCCTCAAGCAGAGAAACCGAGGACCAAGGTCTCCCATAGTGCAGTAAATTATCACCCATCGATCAAAATCTAAACTACAAAAACCATCAGGCTGTACTCAAGCAGCTTAACCAGGTTGCCACGTTTTCCCCTAGCAGAGCTCCTATGTCTTTAACAGCCGCCCATTACGCAGAAATGTATTAGGAAAAGCTTTCCTGTCTTGGAAGTAACATAGTGGAAAAAGCTTCACCAGCTAAATTTCTCCATGGAAAGAAGAGCCCGGGATCCTGCCAAGTCTTTAAAAAACTGGCAGCTGGAATGTGTGACAATAATTCGGTGGCGTTTCTGGGCACGGACAGAGCGCCTTTCTTTCATCAGTGAAAAATCATAGCCCATCTCCCTAGAGCTGCCAGCTCCGAGTTGGGAAATACTTGGAGCTTGGGGGGGGGGGGAGCCTGGAGAAGGAAGGGTTTGGGGAGGGGCCTCAGCATGCTGCAGTGTCATCGATTCCACCCTCCAAAGCCTCAATTTTCTCCAGGGGAACTGATCTCTGCAGTCTGGAGGTCAGCTGCAAAAAAGAGAGACCTCCAGCTCCAGGCCTACCTGGAGGTTGGCAACCCTAGACACACCTAGGAGGGATTAATGCAAAATTTCCTTTTGGAAGTTTTGGATTGGCGCCTCTGTAATAAAACCCTGCCTATCAGGGTAGCAGAGCTGCGGTGGCTCAAGTGGTGAAGACGCTGAACTGCAGGCTGTGGAAGGTCGGTAGTTCAGCAGTTCGAGACCCGAGTGTGCCGCATGACGGAGTGAGCTCCCGTCTCTAGTTCCAGCTCCTGCCAACCTAGCAGTTCGAAAGCAAGAAATTGCAAGTAAAGAAATAGGTACCACTTCGGTGGGAAGGTAACAGCGTTCCGTGCGCCTTGGTGTTTAGTCATGCCGGCCACATGACCACAGAAACATCTTCGGACAGCGCTGGCTCTTCGGCTTGGAAACGGAGATGAGCACCGCAACCCTAGAGTCGGATTCGACTGGCTTTCGAGCAAGGGAACCTTTACCTTTACCTATCAGGGTAGCAAGCGCTACCCATACGGTACCATTTCTAGCTACAGCTTCCATTGGTCACAGGCTACTGAGGTCTTTGCAGCCTGGGATGTGCCCTTTTCCTTTTTCAGTCTGGTGCCGTGTATACATGCAGAAGGAGGGAGAGGCAAGAGAAAGAGACTGTGGGCCGAGAGGAACAGAATGTTCAGCATATGCCTCAGTTCCATTTTGCCAGCCAAAGCTCTGGGCAAGCCAAGAGCGGAATCTGTTTGTGTGTGGGCTTGCTTGCTGTTGTTGTTGTTGTTTTTGCAGTGTTGTTCCAGCCAGGAGAATAGCATTGTTCAAAGTGGCGCCTCATCCCAGCTGGAAAGGAAGGGTGACATTCCTAGGGGAAGACATATTTGAGTAACTCTGCTGAGCTGAGCAAGCTCACATTTTTCAATTATGCATCGCACCGTTGACGCTTGCCAAAATATTGCTGCCTTCAGCATCCTCTGTAGCAGGCTCTGTGTGAATAAACTGTTTTGTGTTTTTTTTAAAGCAGGAGATAAAAATGGCAAGTCAGATTGCTGTCACAACACAGAATTGTCTTGAATGTCTTCAGGATCTGACTGATAAGGAAGGACCAACACGCAGGAAACAAAGAAACGAGGAGAACTCCCTAACAAACCACGCACTGTTAAGATTTCCTCTTCACTTCAAGATACATTGCCCTTGGTGTGTAGTGGTTACAGTGTTGGGCTCAGAGGTCATTTCGGGGGGAACGCGGGGGAACACAGTTCCCCCGGGTGAGGTGCAGGCGGCGGGGCACATGATGAAGCTCCGCCCCCTGCTTCCGAACGCCCCGCTTCCAGCCCTCATTCAGCCAGGAGGAGGCAGGAGAAGAGGGAGGGTAAGTTGCTTCCTCCCTGCCTCTCCTCACCCCTGCCTGCCTGGGGCTAGGGAGGGCCTTGGCGGGGCTTCCTCGCACTCCCGCTGGCCTTGCAGGTCCACCGCCGGGCCCCTGATGTCAGGGGGTGTGGCATATGCTAATGAGTTATGCTAATGAGTTCCCCTAGATCTTTTTCTACGAAATGACCCCTGGTTGGGCTATGATCTGGGAAGGTCAGATTCAAACTGCCACTCTGTTAGGGAAATTCACTGGGGGAACCTGGGCCTGTCCTGGGTTGCCATCAGGCTGACAGTGTGACTTCACTTCTGGGGGAAACCTGGAAATAATGCTATGCCTTTCTAGGAATCAGCAGAAATCTGTTGGCGTTTCTGGCTAATCCTAGCAAGGCATGGCATCACTTCTGGGTTTTCCTGGAAGTGACATCGCACTGTCGACGACAACTTCCCCCCATGTCCCCCTTGCATCTCCGACCGGTTGGCAGGCCAGGCCTGACAACCCTAGGCCAGTCACATATGGGCTTGCCATCCTCCAGGTGGGGGCTGGAGAACCACAGCTGATCTCCAGACCAGTGTTCCCTCTAAGCCGAGTTAGTGTGAGCTAGCTCACAGTTTTTTAGCCTCTGGCTCAAACATTTTTGTCTTAGCTCAGGAAGGATGGCTCCGGAGCAAACTCATTTATGCAGTAGTAGCCAAATGGCTCACTCACAACTTTAATGCCAGTAGCTCACAAAGAAGAATTTTTGCTCACAAGACCCCACAGCTTAGAGGGAGCATTGCTCCAAACGACATACATTGCTTCTTTATTTATTTAAAACATTTATTTCTCTTCTCCTGGAGAAAGCGGCTGCTTTGGAACAAGGACTGCATGGCATTGTAAGGTCCCTCCTCTCCCTAAACTCCACTCTCTCAGGCTCCACCCTCAGGTCTCCACATCCACTCAGCCTAACCCGCCTTGCAGGGTTTTTCCAAGGGTAAAATGGAGGAGAACAGACCAATGCATGCCACCCTGAGTTCCTTGGAGGGGAAGGGAGGGAGGGAGGGAAAGTGGTTTGAGAACATCCTAGATACTTTAATCTATTCAGTTTTGTAGTGTATCCAACCCTGACATGGCCGGGCATGTCCGGACTTGTCCATGGACAAAACCTCAAGCTTTGCGCCTAAAGACAATGGGCCAGGAGGATCCTAGCCCGGCCCAATCAGAGGGCTAGGTCCCAGACCGTGAGGCCAATAGGCCTCTCGGTTACTGTAAATAGCCTATCGGGAAGTGGGGGTGTGTTGTGGTGGTGGGTTCTGAGGGAATATAAGCCGGCCTGCGAGCTGGCCAAAGTGTCTTGTTCCGGACTGAATAAAGTATGCTTTGCTGAAATCACTCTCCGTCTGCATACTTTTCAATTTTATTGGGCCAAAATGTCACAAAGAGCTTTCTACCCTAACCTTAACCCCACCCCAGATGCCAGATGAGACTCCCATTGCAGTCAGCTCAACTACTGTCCTGCCCCTAATTTGAACCTCTGGGTATGTCATTTCCGGGTGTGTGTGTGGTGGGGGAAGAGGTCTAGTCCAGAGCAGCCGGGGGTGCTTTTGGATTATTCACTTCACATGCAAGGACGTTCACACCACTGAAGCCCACTCGAAGCTTCTGAGTAGAAAGCCCTTCACTCAAAATGTGCAACGACGGCTGCATCTTGCATGTATTTGTGTCAAGTATCATAAAGTAGCATGTTAGGACTGGAGCACTGGCAAAGGGCTGAAAGCCGCAGCGATGTGGGAAGGGCCAGCTGAAATACTACAGTGGAAGGCAAAGGCATGATCTGTGACTGTCAATCGTATTTTGACCCAGTTTTGCTCTAAAGAGCTCACGATTCTCCCATCACCATTTTACGACAGTTCTGTGAGGCAGATAAGGCTGAGAGACAGATTCTAGTGCCTTGTCCAAGGTCTTCCTGTTGGCTGAGGGGGTATTTATGTTGGAGTGAGTGACTCAGTGAGCAAATCAGCATGCCTGGACATTGGGGGGTGGGCGCTACATCACTCTAAAGGTGTATAGGCGGGGCCGGCTCCAGCTTATTTTGCACCCTAGGCGAGGATCCCTTCTGCCCCCCCCCCCGTGCGCCCACCAATTTTAAAAAATAAATGCATTTTAGGAAGAATTAAAAACACAAATAATCAAGAAGCTCCCAGAGTATGGGGCCGGGTGCAGTTTGGTACCCCTACGGGCTGTCCCACTCTAGGTGATCGCCTAGTTCACCTAGTGAGTGAGCCGGCCCTGTGTATAGGCATCTCCTTGAACAGGATGCTTTTTTGACTTAACCTGGGAGCTGCCCTCTGACCTCTCTTCTTGCTTTGTCCTTTCACCGACTTCACATGGCCTTCCATGGTGGAGACACGTGTCTCTGCAGGTCTCTCCTGTAGAGACAGTGCCCTCTGCTCCCGAACACATGATGCCAGACAAGCTGGCCATTTGTGATACAGAAAGCTCTCTTTAGATTAGGCTTCTTTCCCTTTGACCACAACCTGAATGTGAACTGGATCTACTTGAATAAATGTAAGTTTACCGTTTTTGCACTGTACTCCTTGGGAGACTTATTTACTGCACTCAGTATCACGCTTCTGTGACTGGGCAAAACTCTGCTATATTAACCAAATACCCTGATAATTTGAACCTGGGTCTTCCCTGTCCTCGGTCAGCATTCTAATCTCTACACTTATACCGGCTTTCTAATAGTCCCACTCTGGCTCAGAAGGACTTAGAATGTCAACTAAGCTTTAAGGTAAAGGTTCCCTTGCTCGAAAGCCAGTCGAATCCGACTCTAGGGTTGCGATGCTCATCTCCGTTTCAAAGTCGAAGAGCCAGCGCTGTCCGAAGACGTTTCCGTGGTCATGTGGCCGGCATGACTAAACACCAAGACGCACGGAACGCTGTTACCTTCCCACTGGAGTGGTACCTATTTATCTACTTGCAATGTCTTGCTTTCGAACTGCTAGGCTGGCAGGAGCTGGAACTAGAGACGGGAGCTCACTCCGTCATGCGGCACGCTCGGGTCTCGAACTGCTGAACTACCGACCTTCCACAGCCTGCAGTTCAGCGTCTTCACTTGAGCCACCGCAGCTCCTAGGCCACAATTATCTCAGAAATACGCTACACTGGAGCCCTGCTAATGAATATGAGGGAGGAGAGATTTCTGCAGGTTTGTATCGGCTCTTTAGTACTGAATGTCCTTGGGTATTGCTGCTCCCTTCTATCTCCGTCCTGAACCCTGTCTCCCCCTGCCCCTGCCTCCCACAGTTGTAGTTTCCCCCTCAGTCCTGGACACCCGCTCTCCCCAGTCATGACTCCCATCTCTCCCCCCCCCCACACACACAACTGCTATGCTGGAGAAAGCATCGCACAACGTGTTCACAGTCCTAGGGTTGCCAACTCTAGGTAGAGAAATTCCTGAAAATTTTGGAAGTAGAGCCTGGGGGGGCAGGGTTTGGGGAGAGGAGGGACTCTTCAGTGGGGTACAATGCCACAGAGTCCACCTTCCAAAGCGACCATTTTCTCCAGGTGAACTGATCTATGTCGCCTGGAGACCAGTTGTCATTCCAGGAGATCTCCAGCCATCCCCTGAATTTTATTTTATTTTATTTATTAATTCAATTTACTATCCCGCCCTAACCCCTGAGGGTCTCTGGGCGGCTTACAGAAGGTGCTAATCACATTTTTACAGAATCTAACCTAGGGCCACAGACATATAGGGGTGGTGACTACCCTACCAGGCACCCTTTTCTTGCGGCGGATCTTCGGTCGTTGTCTTGTTCTTTTTGCGGGAGGTAGTCGGCGGCGTCCTTTCTGGTGCTGGTCTTTTGATGTTCCCTGAAGACTGGCAACCCTAGCAGAGACAAGCCTCCCATTGGGATCTTTATGATCTGGCAAGTCCACATGGATGCAGGTGGTCCGACAGAAAGCACGTAAACAATTCAAACTGATTCAGTGAAACAGCCAAATCAGACAGGTACAAATACCAGTTAGAGCACAGCTGGGGACTAATGTTTTAGCGGCTCTGTCCAGAGTCCCGCTATTATAACGATGTTACCTGCCCTGAGCCCGTCCACAAGTAATGAATAAAAATAAATAAATAAAAACAAGCCATGAGGTGACTGCTTGGTCTCAAAGAAGTCACAGCAGTCTCCTAGCTTCAGTTGCCTGTTTATAACTGAGAGACAAATGTGTAGTTTTGAGAACAGATTTAATTGATTTTCCTCATTTATAGTCCACCTGCTCCCCAAGGGGGACCCAAAGCAGATTATATTGTCTTCCTCTCCTCCATTTTATCCTTACAGCAATATCTCTGTGAGGCACGGTAGGCCGAGAGACAGTGACTGGCCCAAGGTCACTTCGTGAGCTTCCAGGGTGGAGTCGGGATTTGAACCGGAGTCTTCCAGGTCCTACTCTGCTAGGGATGCCAGCCTCCAGGTAGGACCTAGGGGATCCCCCAGAATCACAGCTCATCTCCAGACTACAGAGATCAGTTCCCATGAAGAAAATGCTCGCTGTGGAAGGGTGGACTGGCATTCTACCCAGCTGAGGTCCCTGACCTTCCCAGACTCCATCCCCAAACCTCCAACCTGGATCCGGCAAACCCCCCCCCCCCCCACCCCCCCCGCGATCCTCACCGGTAGCCAGGGAGTACCTGGGAACCCTTAGTCTGACACTACCCATTCCACCACATTGGCTCTCAATAAGATACAATGAAGCCTCTGTGTTAAAATGACTGTATAAATGGACGATAATACAACAAGCATGTTGTTATGTGGCTTTTAAGGTCTCAGCTGGAAGGTTCTAAAAGGCCCAGTTTCTTTGCCTATGTAAACAGAAATCTCATAGGTAGCTAGCATTTTATTTTTGTTGTTTTCCTAACACCCTGTTGCTGGGTCTTAAAACTCTTCTCACTGTGATTAATTTGCACTTCTTTTTCCTGCGTCTCCTGTGAAGGCTTTTGATTAACACACACACACCCTCCATTTTTCCACACACACAAAAGTGTGTGGATTTGCGTAACTCCATCTTGCAGGAGTAGACATGCAACTTTATCTTGCCTACGTGTCCTGCCCACCTTAAGGGAGAAGACCAGATTAAATGGTCTATTATTTCCACCAAGGTTAGTTTGTTTTAGTTTTGTGATAAGGCTGAGAAAGTCTGGCCCTGAACAACAGGTGGTCCCTTCCCAGGTATTTTGGACAAAAATACATTGTATTTGTCCATCTCTCTCAGTCTGGAACTTTTCTCAAAGTAACCTAATTAACTCAAGCATTTCTGCAAAGCTTTGTGTTCTTCCAAGACAGTAAAAACTATTTTAAATGTCTGATATTTACATCTATGTTGCATGCACTACTCTTCTGTTAATATAAAACGAATTGCCAACTATTCCGAGTCCTGTGCTGGATACTTGGTAGAGCTCTTGGTTCATTGATGTAATTTAGCAGAAATATTTTAATACCATTACCTGACCGCAGTGCCCAAGGAAGCAATCCTAGGCAGGTCTACTCAGAAGAAAGTCTCATTTTAATCAACAGGGCTAATTAGGATTGCCAGTTTGGGACTGCGAAATTCCTGGAGATTTGGGGGTGGAGCCTGGGGAGGGCGAGATTTTGGGAGGGGAGGGACCTCAGAAGGGCATAAATGCCAAAAAGTCCACCCTCCAAAGCAGCCATTTTCTCCAAGGGAGCTGATCTCTGTCATCTGGAAATCCACTGTAATTCCAGGAGATATCCAGGCCATGCATGGAGGTTGGCAACCCTAGGCGTACTCCAAAGAAAGAGTTTTTAGGATTGCAGCTAAAGGCAGTTCTCAGAATAAAAATCATCTTAACATCTCAAAGGCAAATATACTGACCAAACCCTACCAACATAATTTGTTTCAAAACCAGTAAGACAGCAGGAGCAATGAACTAAAACCCACGGCAGCCAGTTAAAACGAATTAAGACAAAATCTACAGCCACCATTTAAAATCAAATTGGAAACTGGATGAGAATACAAAAGCAGGAGAACAAAGCAAACAGTTAAAAAAAGAAAGCTGGAATTGGGTGGGTGGGAGCCTTAGTCTAGACTAAAAATATTCAGGTTCAGAGAACTGTAGTTATTTGCAATGGAAAAGGACTCCTACATGCTCGGATGTGACACAAACACGCTACACTGGATTGCAGCCTTAGACTGCACATTTTCAAAACCTATTTCAACAAACGCAATGTGTGCCATCGTCTCCCTTTCATATGAAATACAACATTGTCAGGAAGTGAATTTACATACCTTTGACTTGTCTATAGCTATTGTAATCATACGAGGCAAAAATTGTCATGGGATTGAATTTGGTACAATAAAATGTATTTGAAATTCATATTTTGCATCTTCTTGCTGCTGTCACAGTCCCAACCTCTGATCCTCCTTATTTGTCCCCATTACACATTTAGGGCCGGGGTAGTTTGCCATTGCCTGCTTCTGTGTAGCAACCCTGGACTTCCTTAGTGGTCTCCAGTGTTCCCTCTAAGCTGAGTTAGTGTGAGCTAGCTACAGCTTTTTAGCCTCCAGCTCACAGATTTTTGTCTCAGCTCAGGAAGGATGGCTCAAGAGCAGACTGATTTATGCAGCAGCCAAATCGCTCGCTCACAACTTCAATGCCAGTAGCTCACAAAGTAGAATTTTTGCTCACAAGACTTCACAGCTTAGAGGGAACATTGGTGGTCTCCCATCCCAAACTAGGGCTGACCCTGCTTAACTTCTGAGACCTGATGAAATTGGCCAGCTTTGCCCATCCTCTCAGCTAGAGAAAAGGGGGCTTTTTTGGTTGTTAATGAAAGGGGGAAATTCAGGGAACATCATGAGCAAAATGCACACACCATCCTGTGGTGTTTCGCTTTAATCCAGGGCTTTCTGCCTTCCATGAGGGGAAAAACAGTCCCCCAGGTGGAAGCAGCCCTAGATATTTAACCAACCAGTTAAGTCCCTCAGAGGAGGCCTGTCCAGCAGCAACTGCAGCTACGAGTACATTGAAAGTTGTAGGGATGCCAGCCTCCAGGTGGGACCTGGTCAACCAGTTAGTCCCTCGTAGGAGGCCTGTCCAGCAACAACTGCAGCTACGAGTACATTGCTGTGAAAGTTGTAGGGATGCCAGCCTCCAGGTGGGACCTGGGGATCCCTTGGCATTACACCTCATATCTAGACTACAGAGATCAGTTCCTCTGGAGAAAATGGATACTCTGGAAGGTGGATTCTACGTCATTGTATCCCACTGAGGTTCCTGTCCTTGCCAGGCCCCATCCCCAAATCTCCAAGAGTTCCCAACCTGGATCTGGCAACCCTACTGAAACGTACTGAGACTGGCAAGTGATTTCAGCTCTCATACTTTATTGTTGGTACAGAACCAGACGAGAAACCCCAGCTCGCAGGCCGGCTTATATGCTCAGTAAAACCCACTCCCAGAACATACCCCCACTCAGTGGCCGAGAGTTCCATAGGTCCTAACCAAGATCCTAGCCCTCTGGTTGGTGTGGCTAGGATCCGCTCGGGCCATTGTCTCCCGGAGCGAAGCTCGGAGGCTTCGCATGACCGCGTGGAGCACTCGCCTCGCACGCGGTCGGGTTTAGATACATTACACCTACCCTCCTATCCCCTGCTGGTAGAAAGCTGGCAGGTGCCCCCACCCCCAGCAAAAGAGGTGGTGGAATCCTGAGCTGGTAGAATGGGCTGTACCACTTCAGACCAGAGGCAGGGAGAGCCACATTTTTAACGTCCCCTAATACCGGAACTGAACTCCCAGAAAATAAGATAACACACCAGGGAGAAAAGCTCTAGTCATGTCTAGAGCACTGCTTGCTATGTTGTGTTTCACTGATGGAATTATTAATGTTGGCAGACTTTGCAAACATGTAATGCTTCCCTTGACATCCAAAGCCCTTCTAACACTCTGCCGCCTCATGAAAATCTCTTTCTGTGGCAAGTGAAGACCAGTGCCTGGTCCATTCATGCAGCAGAATGAGGTGGCAAGATCCTGAGATGGAAAATAACACACCAGGGAGAAAAGTTCTAGTCATGTCCAGAGCATTGCTTGCTATGTTGGGTTTCACTGATGGAATTATTAATGTTGGCAGACTTTGCAAACATGTAATGCTTCACTTGACATCCAGAGCCCTTCTAACCCTCTGCCGCCTCATGAAAATCTCTTTCTGTGGCAAGTGAAGACCAGTGCCTGGTCCATTCATGCAGCAGAATGAGGTGGCAAGATCCTGAGATGATAAAGTGGGTGGCACCAGTGTTCCTTCTAAGGCTGTGCACGTGAGCAGCCGCTCTTTAGCCAAGGAAACCCCACTCAGCAGCAGTCTGCAGCCGCGCAGGGTCTCACACTGCCCATTTTAAGACTACAGTGTTATATACTGCTCAAGATGTGAACTCCACTCAGTAGGGGAAAGAAATTGGAGGGAGGAGGAGGAGGAGAAGTTGGTTTTTATACCCTGCTCTTCACTACCCAAAGGAGTCTCAGAGTGGCTTACAATCGCCTTCCCTTCCTCTCCCCACAACAGAAAACGTGAGGTAGGTGGGGCTGGGAGAGCTCTGAGATAACTGTGATTGAACCAAGGTCACCCAGCTGGGTTCATGTGGAGGAGTGGGTAATCAAACTTGATTCTCCAGATTAGAGTCCGCTGCTCTTAACCACTAGACCACAGCTGGCTCTCCACTGGCTACCCCCTTCCAGTTGTTGGTGGGAGATTCAAATCTGTCATGTTCGCGTACATCAAAATTCTCTGAAAACAAACAAAAGGAACAAATCCTACATAGGAATAAAAGGCTCTAACACAGCTCTTTGCCCACAGTGCTAGAGAACGATTTACATAAGAGAAATCTGAGAAATAGAATCCCTCCCACACAGTCCAAAGTGGCTCAGTCTGTCCTACCACCTGAGTACTTGGCCATTTAATTGCTCTCCCTGTACCGACTAGGCCACGTGTGTGTGTGTGTGTGTTTCTGTCTGCTCACACGTGTGTGTTCATGTGGGGCAGTGAATCAGGGCTGCAGCACTGGAGAAAGAGGACTTCATTTGTTGTCCCTTGCTTGAAATAGGGCCCTCTGGGCTGCTTTAACACTGATATGTAAAAACAGGGCTCTTTTTGGGCAGGAACGCACAGGAACGGAGTTCCGGCTGGCTTCAGAGTTGGCCACGCCCACTACAGCCAAAACCTCTGCGTGCGTGCCTACAGAGGGAAGGCCTGGAGAGTGACACACACACCCCCGGGGACTCCAAGGCAGGTGAGCAGCGCGCGGGCCCCCGGGCAAGGCAAGGGAAGGCAGTTTAAACTGCCTCCCCTCCCCTCTGGGGGGGGGGCTTGCCCAGGCTCCCCACAGCCGCGGGGCACCCAGGCAAGCCAAGGGAAGACATGGGTGTGTGGCCTAATATGCTAACAAGTTGCACTGTCAGGGTGTGGCCTAATACGCTAATGTGTTTCTGTTGGGTGTGGCCTGTTATGCTAATGAGTTCCTGCTGGGCTTTTTCTACAAAAAGAGCCCTGGGCATAATATTGCATCCTCTTTTTTCCTTACCAATCTTTTTAAAAGTCCAGGAGTGGGGCTGGGGTGTAGGGCCATGGCCACCAGAGTCATGGCTTTTTGTGCAGTGGTGTCTAGATCAGGGGTCCCCAACAGAGTGCCCACGGTGCCCACTGACAGTTTTCCTGTTGCCCACCAAGTGTTTTTAGAAAGTGGGTTGGGGCCAACAGAGCTTCTGATTGGCCACTGAAGATCTGCCAGATACTGTCAGATGAATAGGCTTGCCAACCTCCAGGTGGGGTCTGGAGATCTCTTGGAATTAGAGCAACAGAGATTAGTTCCCCTGGAGAAAAAGGACTGCTTGGGAGGCCTGCCAATAAGGCCCTGCCACTCCACAGACTCCTCCCTCCTTTCACAGGCTCCACCCCTCCCAATCTCCAATCATTTCTCAACCCATAGTTGGGAACCCAACGAGATGAGTGTTTTTTAGCTAGCTCAATATGTACATTTGTGTAAATGCAAGGAAATATTTTAAATAAGCTCATTCTGTTATGAACACAGAGCTTCTGCCTGAAATGTTGAAGAGTTGCTATTAGAGTTGTGCATAGACTTGCTCCCGGACAGTTTGTGGTTGTGCTCACCACACTGGGTCAGATTTCCCAAGGTGCCCCTTGTCTTAAAAAAGGTTGGGGCTCCCTGGCCTAGGCTTGGGAAGTCTCTCCCAACAACTGCTTGCCTGCCTACCTGGTCTTGCTAGTTTTACACATCGAGTGAAAAATTTCTTGCTCACTCAGGCTTGGTATTGGAGACAGTGAACACAGATGGGTATAACTCCGCTTAGGATCCCGCTCAGTGTGGCTGGACCAGAACTGATAGGCCCAGCTTCAGATCCTGTCTCTGACACTGACTGACCGGCTAACTGTGGGTTGAAGGGCATCGCTTGTTTCAGATGCTGAAGTATCACCTTTCCCCTCCTTTGTTATCCAATTTTACAGTTTCTATTTTCTCTGAATTTTCAGAGTGTGTATGTATCCTAGCTGTTGTCTTTCTGCATTACGTACACACACACTCAAACACACGCTATGCACTTTATCAGTTCCTTTCAGCTTTCTCTATATACCTCTGTGGAATGTTGTGAGGATGGAAAGAAGGAAGGCAGGACTGCCGTCCCATTCTTCTTAGGGAATGGAATTTTTAAAAAATTGAATTGTATAAATTATAGGACCTTGCTGCTGGCTGGGTAGCTGTTATAGTGTTGCCCACTCTGGGTTAGTGGAGTCTTGGGAGGGCAGGATTTGGGGAGGGAGTAAGGCTGCCAACGCTGGATTGGGAAATACCTGGGAGATTTTGGGGGTGGAGCCTGAGGAGGGCGGGGTTTGGGGAGGGACTTCGATGGGGCACAATGCCACAGAGTCTACCTTTCGAAGTGGCAATTTTCTCCAGGTGAAATGACCTCTGGCATCTGGAGGTCAATTGTAATACTGGGAGATCTCCAGCCATCTCCTAAAGGATGGCAACCTTAGAGTGAAGTGACCTCAACCGGGGTGTAATGCCATAGAGTTCACCCTCCCAAGCAGCCAGTTTCTTCTCAGGCATGGATCTCTGTAGTTTGGAGATCAATTGTAATTCTGGGAGATCCCAAGGCTCTACCTGGAAGTTGGCAACTCTATTTTATGTAAAGTGATGATGACGATGATGATTTTTTAAACATGAATTGCCTCCGAAATCACTGGCTGAGAGCTGTGCAAGACATAAATATTTCAATCAATGCATCATGTCGATGGTGGTGAATGGTGATGATTAATACAGCATGCCATTAAAAACCCTCTGGTTCCTTGAGTCCGAGCGCCCTCCGGGCGCGCTCTTCTCTGGCAGAAACCGAACCGACAGCCTCGGGATTTTCCGGAGACGTTTCGTCTGTCGCCTAACCGGGAGGAAAAGGAGGAGGAGGAGGAGGGGTTCCCTCCGCAGGGGGCGTGTCCAGAGCGCAGGAGGCGGGGCCAGAATCTCTTGGGGCGGCTGTCTGTTTTGCTTCAGGGCAGCCAATCCGTGCTTCGATTGAGTCCAGCCTCTTCGGCTGTGTAAATGAGGCTGGAGGCTCAACAGCTGCCGGAGCAGCAACAGCTTAGGGAGGGCGCGAGAGACCCTGAGCCCCCCCCCCGCCCACCTTGCGGCTGCTTCTGGAGGGGGTGAAAAAGGCATCCCTTCCCCGGGATTTGCGTGGCTTTAGCGAAGGTGAGAGTCCGTTTCTTAAATGCGAGAGAGACCCCCAACTCTTCGTTTTTGTTTTGCAAAGAATAGAGAGTGCTTTATTTTGGGGAGGGGGGACGGGGAGGATAAGAGACGAGCCAAGCTGCCTGTAAGAAAGTTTTGCTGTCTTTTTTTCCTTCTCCTTTCCTGAGTGATACTTTTTGGCTGCCCTTGCTAATCCTATTAGGTGTTCTGGAGCTCCTGATTTAATTGCTGTTTAAAAAACAATCACATGACAATTCAGTGCAAGGCTGCAGGACGCTTGGAAAGTGCTAAATCTGGTTCTTAAGTACATGTCGGGAGGTGGGATTCTCCTTTGCATGCCCGTGGCTGGAGAATTGTGCAGCTATCAGAGTGTGCTAGATCTGCTTTGACAGTATTCTTCCATGCATTTTTACCTTGCTGCACCAAACTTCAGAAAGGGCTTATGGCATTCGAATGCACATTAATCTCTACGTTCTTTGGGTTAGCGGTGAGCCAAAGTGCATTGTTTGTTTTGAATGCTGAAGTATCCCCTTTCCCCTCCTTTGTCATCTAATGTTACCATTTTAAATTCCTTACAAGCTCAGTTTTCTCTGAACTTTAAATCAAGTAATCTTTATCGTGGCCCTTTAATCTTTTTATGTTATCTACACGTACAGATACATGCTATGCATTTTGTTAAACTGAACAACTTGCTTTTATTCCTGCGGTGAGTCACTTCATGCAATCTTTCGAGAGTCAGTGTTCCCTGTGTCAGATGCAGGTATCTGGTGAAGGGACGCTCGAAACTCATACCCTAAAATATCCTAGGTCTCTCAGGTGCTACTGGATTTGAATCTTGTTGGTCTCAAAAGTGCTGAGCAGTACGTTTAGAACAGAAAAAAGGAAGTATTTTTTCCACCCACACAATAATTAACATGTGGAGTTGGTGGTGGCTCCGAGCATAGGCAGCTTCAAGAGGGGATTGGATAAACATATGGAGCAGAGGTCCATCAGTGGCTATTCGCCACAAGGTATATAGATGGAATACTCTGACTGGGGCAGTGATGCTCTGTATTCTTGATGCTTGGGGGGCAACAGTGGGAGGGCTTCTGGAGTTCTGGCCCCATTGGTGGACCTCCTGATGGCACCTGGGTTTTGGCCACTGTGTGACACAGAGCGTTGGACTGAATGGGCCATTGGCCTGATCCAACATTGGCTTCTCTTATGTTTTTATGACCCACCTGAAACTATATTCACACAACTATGGCTGGGAAAGTGTGTATATGCTACCTATGTGTGCATCTGACCAGCACTGACGGATAACTCTGTCTATTAGTACATGCAGTTGTATGATACACAGACCACTAAACGTGCATTTGTAGTGTGCATGAATCAGTTGTGTGTGAAATGGGCACTTTTACCCTGTCTCCAGACAGCCTCAACAGAAGGAAATGGGTCTCAGGAGCATGTTAATAGCTTAATGTTGTTTTGATAATTGCAGACACATATAGATGTCTACCTTTATATATTTACCTTTATATAATCTCCCTCCCCATAGGATGGCTTTCTGCTGGTGTTGTTCTTGGTAGTTCTAGAGCTCTTGGGGCTAGGGAGAGAAGCCAGGCATCCAGAGCTTGCTTCTGTCATACAAACATGTCTTATAAAATCTTTTACACATGTGTGCAAATTAAAAGCAAGTCTGGAGAGGCTGCAGACGTGTTTCCTAAATAAATCACATAAAACCAGGATCTGTCAAGTGGCTATAAAGTCATCGGGTAGAAGATAATGGCAAGGAGGATTGGTTTAAAATCTTGCCTTTGCTACAGACCTGCAGATCGATAGCATTTATTGCTTATAGCCAAAGGCCATTGCAGTCAGTCACAAGAAGATAAAGCGTAAGTCATAAATGACATCATTAAAATAACCATCATGTTGACGCATTTTGCCACATTAACACAGTTTGCTACAAACTCAATAATAGGCCTTTGTCATGCCGCTTCTCAGTGGTCTCTTTTTCCCTTCTGTTCTGCAATATAGGGATGATGGCCAACCTTGCAGGGCTGTTGGAAGCATTAATACATGTCAGGTGCTTTGGACGTTGACAGCGCTACATAAACGCTCAATATTATTACTGTGTTGCAAAAGAAATACTTATGCCAAAGTGAATCTTAAGTAATCCACCGCATTGCAAAACATATGGTGCAATAGATGGTGCCGGGTTTGTTATTGTTTTATAGTTACCATTTATGCTAGTAAGTCACACCTTCTGTGATCTCCTCAGCCTTAGAAAGCTGGGTAGAATCCTGCCCACTAGAGGTCGCTCAGTCAGTCTTGTGGGCTGCCTGGCATAGCAGCTCGAATGCCCAGTGGGTAATTTTTAGTCCCTTTTGAATTGCATAGCCTAGGAATTTGGTATCACAAAAATGGAACTTCTCTTTGAGAAGCTATCAGAGGATTGCCAGAGAGAGGAAGGTTTCTGGGATTTCATGCAGCAGAAAACTATTTTCCTCTTTTTCAAATAAATCCACTAATTGATTTAACTGTTTTGCATAATACAGACCTGAGGCCAGCGGGGAGAGATGCATTTTGGTATTATGGGTGATGCTTTGGGAAGCAATATTAATTTTTAAGGGGGGAAAACTCCCCTTTCTTAACACTATCCAGCTATTCAAAAAAATTCTAACTAGAGCCGTGCCTATCTTTGTTCTCTGGGGGATAATCTTGTGGCATCTTAAAGACCAGCAAATCGTATTGTGGCATGATGTTTCGTGGGCCAAGGCCCGCTTTGTCAGGTGCATGACATGGTAACTTCAGTGGGCAGGTAGCGGTAGGGACAAGTGCCACTTTGTATATAAATAGTGTGGGGGGATATTTTTAGCAGTGAGGTCAGATAACTCATAGTACCTGTGCAAGTGACAGCAAACCAAGCGAGAACTCAATGAGAGAGTGGGTGTGCCGTATTCCTCTCGCTTTCCCAATTCATCACCAGTTGGGAATGTGTCAGACCTCCTCTCACTGGGCCATCTTCCTCTTTTGATTGGATCTCAGTTTCATTTCTGGTCTGCACAGTAATCCTCTCCCATTGCTTGCCTTCATAAAACAGTCTTCCACCTCCTTCTCCTTGCACTCATGTTGTGTTCTTTACTGTGGTTACCACATAACACATCTGACAGCCTGGGCGCCAGTACATGAATACCTATGCCACAATTCATGAGAGAGTCATTAGGTGTTGCCAAGGTCCTTTGTTCTGGCTGCAGTAGCTTAACGTGGCTACTCCTCTGGGATTTTGAAAACTGTTTATCACTGTATCTGAGTTTACAGGAGAAAGTCCTGTAGCTTTTATTGGGTGAACTCTAACAAGAAGCCAGTGAGAAAGTTACCTTTTGTTATTCCCATTTTATACATAAGAACTGAGACTTAGTGGAGAGTGGCTTGCTCAGGGCTACAGGGTGAGTCCATGGCAGTTATGAAACCACATCTCCCTATTTGAACTTGACCTCTCTAAGCCAGTGTGTGAACTTGGCAAATCTACACTGCCTTGTTTGTGTTGGAAATGTATGTATTTACAAGGTCTGACAATCCAGTCATTATAGGGTTAACTTGTTTACCTAGTATTGCTATTGTTTAGACTGACCTGGTAGGGATACCTGGCACTGAGCCAATGCTTTCGATTTCGATTTAATAATGCTTTCGATTTATTAATCGCTTTCCCCACAAGTGGGCTCAAAGTGATTTACAGTTACTCTTTAGACAGGGGACTAATAATGTTTTTCATAGGGGATAGGGAAGACAACATATAATTCATTTAAGTTGCACACGCAGTACTGCCTGGTGGAAACGTTTCTGGCTTGACTCAGTCATGTTCCAACAGCTGCATCGCCTCACTGCCACCGCCTGGCCGGAGCATCCCACTGCAGGGATTTTCTTAGCTGAGTAGATTCTTCCGCCTTCCGAGTCCAGACCAGGACGTCTCCAACCGAGAGCTAACACCTTCCCAGAAGGGAGTCGGTGTGCCCACCCTCTCTAAGGAGTGGTTCCCATTTTATCTACTCGCCAAGGCTTTCAAATCGCTGGGTGGATGATGAGCTGGGGACGACAGGCTGGCTGCTCACACCAGCGCAGGGCTTGAACTGACACAGTTCGGATGTTAAGACAGTGGGATATACCCACTGTGCCACCACTGTGTCGCAATGGGGGATTAGCCCAGGAAAAGTAGCTTCTATTGTGATACAGATTGGTTGTTTGTTTCCAGGTGACTTCCTTTCTAGGGGTCAAGAAGAAGGACAGATTCTCCATCATCTGTGTGTTAGCGTGTGACTATGTTTTGAGAAGTAAGCAGTAGAAAATGTAGCTGTTAGATGTTCTGTTATTCTGTAGGTTCCCTGTATACCTTTTACCCTTAGAAATAAAGGTTTTTAAAAGCAAAGAAATCTCTTCTTTCAGATAGAGCAAGATCCATTGATACTCTGAGTAGTTTAAATACTTTTGACTATTTTACAACAATTTGGAGCTAGGATGACATGGGGGATGGATGGTAGAGTTCTGTACCTTTTAATGGCTGTATACGACGGGCCAGGCTGGTATCTTGTCAGATCTTGGAAGCAAAGCAGGGTCAGCCCTGGTCAGTACATGGATGGGAGATCGCCAAAGAAGTCCAGGGTTGCTATGCCGTGGCAGGCAATGGCAAGCAACCTCTGAATGTCCCAGGAACTCATGGAGTTGCCTCATACTGAACCTTGGTCCTTCGAGGTCAGTATCGTCTCCTCAGACTGTTAGCAACTCTCCAGGAACTTATGCAGAGGTCTTTCATGTCACCTCCTCCCAAATGGGAGATGACAGATCTCAGAAGCTAAGCAGGGTCAACCGTGGTTAGTACTTGGATGAGAGACTGCCAAGGAAGTCCAGGGTTGCTGTGCAGAGGCAGGCAGTGGCAAACCACCTCTGTTTATTTCTTGTCTTGGAAACCCTATGGGGGTCGGTGCAAGTCAGCTGTGACTTGACAGCGCTTTACACACAGAGAGAAAAGTTGTGTGCAGGGCTATTTTTGGGCAGGAACGCATAGGAACGGAGTTCTGGCTGGCTCCGGCTGGCACATTAGGCCACACCCAGCAGGAACTCATTAGCATAATAGGCCACACCCAACAGCAGAAACTCATTAGGATTGGCTACATTAGGGGTGTGTGGCCTAACATGCAAAGGAGTTCCTGCTACAAAAAGGGCCCTGGTTTTGACAACAAACAAGGTAAACAGAATAACAAGCAAAAGGTGGGTATGGCTGGATAACCACAATTCTGGTAACATGGGGGTGTGGCCTAATGTGCTAATGAGCTGTGCTGTGAGGGGTGTGGCCTAATGTGCTAATGAGTTTCTGCTGTTTGGTATGGCCTATTATGCTAATGAGTTCCTGCTGGGCTTTTTCTACAAAAAGAGCCCTGGTTGTGTGTGTTTGTGAGAAAAAACATATGACGAAGTTGGCGTTAGTCTACAGAAACTTAAGCTAGAATAAAAATTTGTTAGTCTTTAAGGTGCCATGAGAACCCTTTTTGGTTTTGCCCCAACACACTGTGAATGGATTGATGGGTTGATTGATCTGACTTGTATCCCGCCCTCCCTGCCAAGGCAGGCTCAGGGTGGCTGACATAAAACATTTTAGAACACTGAAACACAAAGTTAGTTAAAACCACACAATGCAATTACAAAACAACAGCATAAAGTGCTAGTGCTGTTCGTGGCCGATGGCGGGTAGTAGCAGCGTCTAATATTGACATGTTAATGATGATGGTAATTTGAATCTGGCACTGACATGTTAATGATGATGTTAGTTTGGGGCCAGGGTTACGATTTATTAGAGCAGCTCCCTACTCGAAGGGCTGGTGGAAGAGCTCCGTCTTGCAGGCCTTGCGGAACTGTAAAAGGTCCCACAGGATCCTGATGTCATTCGGGAGCTCATTCCACCAGTGTGGAGCCATTGCCTGCTTCTGCATAGCAACCCCTGTTTTTCCTGGAGGTCTCGTAAGAACAGATGAAGAGCCCTGCTGGATCAATCCAATGGTCCATCTGGTCCAGCATCCTGTCTCACGCAGTGGCCAACCAGATCCTCTGGACGGCCAGCAAGAGGGCATAGAGGCCGAGGCCTTCCCCTGATGTTCCTCTTGGCTCTGGGATTCAGAGGGTTGGTGCCTCTGAATGTGGAGGTTCCCCTCAGTCACCGTGGCTAGTAGCCATTGATAGACTTATCCTCCATGAATCTGTGTCATCCCCTTTGAAAGCTGTTTATTCCTGTGGCCATCAGTATATTCTCTGGCAGCGAATTCCACATTTTAATCTCTCTCCATGTAAGGTAGTATTTCCTTTTGTCCGTCCCGAACATATGGTCCATCAGCTTCACTGAATGCCCTTGAGTATTAGTATTTTGGAAGACGGAGAAAAAGTCCCCTTCGTCAACTCTTTCCACCCCATGCATAATTTTATAACCCTCTATCATGTCCCCGCTTAGTCGTCTCTTTTCTAAACTGAAAAGTCCCAGACTCTTCAGCCTTTCCTCATACGGAAGGTGCTCCAAACCCTGAATTATCTTGGTTGCCCTCCTCTGTACGTTTTCCAGCTCTGCAGATTAGAACTGTACACAGAATTCCAAAAGAGGCTGCGCCGTAGGTCTATACAGGGGCATTACCACATTGGCCATTTTATTCTCAGTCTGTTTCCTAATAATCCCATCCAGATAGTACCACTAAGTAAATTACTTTCATACCCAACACAGGTACTCCTGGAACTACTGTCATGGATATGAAGCAGCTTATGCCAAAACTACTTCCTGTACATCTCTCTTCAAAAGTGCAGGAACTCCTTCCTCTACAGGAGGTTGCCCTCTGTGCATTATCCATTTCCAACACCCAGGCACAGATGGAAAAAGTGTTGCAGAGAAACAGGTGCTATGCATGTGCAGGCAGTCCACCACCACCACCTTTCTGAAAATGTGCATTTTGTATGCAAAGCAAGATCCATTCAGTTGACAAGATGAGCTGTTTTGTTTTAGAGGTGGATTGCCAATTTTAAGTTGCACTAGAAAGCAAACTGATGGTGCTTCCTTCTGTTTCAAACATATGTCCTCCTGTCTCTGGAGATATATATATTCTCCCGGTTCCCTATCACACACACAAGCCAAGTTTCAGCTTGCAGATGAAGCGGAGGGAGAGATGGATCCTGTTTTCCTGAAGCTACTATGGTTTATTACTTTGCAAATACTTCACAATCATGAAGTGCACTTTACAGACCAGCTTGGCTGCGTTTCAAGGAAACCGGTGTTGTTAACAGGGAGAATTATTACACATTCAGAGGAACAAGCCTTGCTTAGGAAGAAATGGCAGCATGGTTTCTCAAAGGGAAATCCTGCCTCACCAACAGGTATTGGTACATAGCCCAAGCTGGGCTTCTTGGGGTCCCTTTCAGATCAGGAACTTGGTGGTGAAGGGAATCACACTACAGTCCTGGTCAGAACGGACTGGGCATGCCTGAAAATTAAATTTTGAAAAACGTTAGGTGCTCTGTTGGGTATATGTATGTGTATGGATATATCTAAGTTTCTTCAGTGGGTGGGGGCAAATAGCAACTTCCTGGGGCTATTTCAGGCGCAGGGAGAAGGCTTAATTCCCCCTCGCCTCCCAACATGGTCTTAGTCTGAATTGGGACCCCATGTGCCCTGCGTAGGCTTGCCAAGTCCCCCCGGGGGGGTGGGGAAACCTCCGCCCCAGAGGCCCGTTCCCTGCTGCCGCCAGATTGGGCCCCGGGGGGAACTCCACCCCGATGTGCACGTCACCAGGAAGTGACGTGATCATGCCGGGCATGCTGGGGGCGGGGCTATGGTCATCCGAGGGAAAACTCTATGGTTTTCCCTCGGATGGTCGTGGCCGCGCCCCCAGCGTGCCCGGTATGGTCGCGTCACTTCCTGGTGATGTGGATACGGCGCGCGCTCCAGGATCGACCCGGGAGTCCCCCACTTCAGGATGAGGTACGACTTGGCGACCCTAGCCCTGTGGGAGTTGTGGAAATGCACACAATTTAGACCCCCTCAGTGGTTGACAGTGGTGAAAAGGGCACAGGGCCGAGATCAGCATGCTGCAAGTCAGGGCAGTTGCTGAAGCCCAGGGTTTTGGGTTGGGCCCTCAGTTGCAGCCCCCCCCCGCCCTTCCCTAAACTTGCTCACTCATATAAGCCCACCCACCACTCACACCCCTAAGCCACAAGCACTGAGGGGAACAGCATGGATGTGGTGCGTGCGGTTGGGAGTGTGGGGTTAGAGCTGGCACGTGGGGGAAGGACGCACGTGTGGGAGTAAAGGGAGGGGCATGCAGGTGGGCAGGGAGAGGGTTAAGGGGAGGTACAGAGGCTGGGAGGGGGCTCCCAGGTACTCTCTGCCCAAGCTGCCCTCCACCCCCCAGAACCAGCTCTGTAAAGGCAGATTCTCTGCTTGGAATTATTAGGAACTGGACTGAAAATAAAACAGGGCAGCATTACACTATCCTTCTGCAACTCTATGTTGCGGCCCTGTTTGGAACACTTTGTTCCATTCAGGCCAGTACATCTCGGAAAGGATATCGTAATGCTGGCAAATTGCAGGTAAACACAAAAAAACCGAGTGGACGGAGTGCCTCGTCTATGAGGAAAGGTTAAGTAGCTGGGGACTGTTTATAGGAAAGACGGTTAAGTGGGGGGTCGTGATAGAGACTTATGCATTTTTTCGCATGTGGTGAAGAAAGCGAACCGAGAGAGCTTTTTCTTCCTCTTCTGTAACACTCAGAACTCAAAGGGCAGCCAATGAAGCTGATGAGCAGTAAATTCAGGACAGAGAAAAGCACAGGACACACAATTCCCTGCCAAAAGATACTGTGCCGACGACTAACTTACATGGCTTGAAAAAGGGATTGGACAGATCCACGTAGGCAAGATCCATCATTGACTGTTGGCCATGATGATGAAATAGAACTTCCATATTCAGAGAAAATAACCTCTTGAATACCAGTGTGGGGGCCAACAGCAGCAGGAAGCTTTAGATAAGCATATGGAGCAGAGGCTATTAGCCACAAGGTATAGATAGGGGCTCTGGGGCAAGTGATGCTCTGTCATCTTGGTGCTTGGGGGGGGTCAACAGTGGGAGGGCTTCTAATGTCCTGGCCCCACTGGTGGACCTCCTGATGGCACTGGTATTTCTGGCCACTGTGTGATACAGAGTGTTGGACTGGATCGGCCTTTGGCCTGATCCAACATTGGCATCTCTTATGTTCTTATGTTCTTATGAAGCTTTGGCCTCTGAGCTCTGCTTGTAGAACTTTGGGGCATTTGGATGCTGGACTAGACGGACCACTGGTCTGGTGCAGCACCCCTGCTCTTATGTTCTTATGACTTCGGGTGTTCTGCTGGAAATAGCAGTAGTGACAAGTAGGATCAGAACAAATGCCACCCATCTTGTCCGGAATTCTGCCTCTGTAATGAAAAGCTTTAAGACAGCTTTAAAAGGGGATGAGATAGATTCATGGAAGATAAGTCTATCAGTGGCTACTAGCCATGGTGCCTGAGGGGAACCTCCACATTCAGAGGCACTAATCATCTGAATCCCAGAGCCAGGAGGCAACATCAGGGGAAGGCCTCAGCCTCTGTGTGCTGTTGTGGGCCGTCCAGAGGAATTGGTTGGCCACTGTGTGAGACAGGATGCTGGTCTAGATGGGCTGTTGCTCTGATCCAGCAAGGCTCTTCTTATGTTCTTAAGTTAAAGCTGCCAAACAGAGAGATATCAGCAAGTTGCATGGGATGGTGCTTGGCAGGAAACAAGAGTAAAGATGACGTGTGTTCAGATCACTTGAGGAACAGTGCCTGGTTCAGATTTTTACCTCGTCTTATTTTCCTTTGTTGTTGTTACTTAGGTGAAGGGGTGGTGGAAAGTGCCGTCAAGTCGCCACCAATTTAGGGCAACCCTATCGGGGTTTTCAAGATGAGATGTTCAGATGTGGTCTGCCATTGCCTGCCGCTGTGTAGCAGCCTTGGACTTCCTTGGTGGTCTCCCATCCAAGTACTAACTAAGGCTGACCCTGCTTAGCTTCCAGGTTCTGATGAGGTTGGGTCAACCTGAGCCATCCAGGGCAGGGCATTTAGGGGAAGGAGCTGCAAAGAAAGGTTGTCATACCCTATCGCCGGCCATCAAAAGCCATGTTTGAATTGCATGTGTTTTTAGTGGTATCGGTTTCCATGGCAATAGTTTTGGAGGGTAGCCACGTCGGCCTTCAGTAGAACAGCTAGATGCAAGTCCTAGTAGCACCTTAGAGATCAACAAGATCTCCAGTTTGGTTGGAGATCCTGGAGGTTTTTTTGTCATCTTCTGGGTGTGGAACAGCAATCACTAGGGGTATGGGGAGTGGAGGTATTTATGAATTTCCTGCATTGTACAGGGGGTTAGACTAGATGACCCTGGAGGTCCCTTCCAACTCTTTGATTCTATGATTCTAAGATTGGGGGGGGTATAAGCTCTCAAGCATCAAAGCTTCCTTCATCAGACAAGTTTCCATGGCCTACCCCTAATGCAATAAAAATTGTAGCCAAGTTCTTCTGTGACTCTTTTTTCTTACCATACTGATGACTTCTAACAGTTGGAGATGGTTATCCCAGAGGTGAGTGGGCTGGTGTGGAACTCACAACATATGAGAATGCAGAAAAGTAGTTTTGGGGCACTATTAAGGAGCCTGTGTAATCCAGAGAGAATGAAATCTGTACTTCTCATCTGTGGTTAAGATGTGTGGGCCAGAAAAGATCACGAAGAGCATTCCTAATTGAAAAGTGCAACCTAAATTATATGTTCCCCTTTCTCCCAGGTTATTTTCTCATGTTCATAATGTATTAATGTTCCAGGAAGCTCTCGGCCGGCCTGAGATAAGAGTCCATGAAGGTTGTACAACCTTAGATATCAGTTTTGTTCCACTTATTTGGTTAGCTGGTCGGTAACTAAGATATTGAGAACTGACTATAGACTATTGCTGTGCAGTTCTATGAAATGTCTTTGGCATACTCAAAACTTGTGTGTTGCTAACGATACACTGGTGTATTGGATGAGAAGACAAATAAAATTCAGTTGCACTCAATGCTCCGTCTAAGTCAAACATGCAGCCCGGGGGCCGGATCAGGCCCCTGAAGGGCTTCTATCAGGCCCTCAGTGGAACTGGCTGTCTTCTGCTTCTTCTTCCAGTTCTGCTGCTGCTGCGTCATCATAGGTTTGCAGCTTACATAAACACACCTGAACAGCATAAAGATTGTAACAACACAGACATTTTGATGCAATAATTCAGAGCAAGAGATGTCAGTTATCAGACACTGTTAAATAAACAAAATATTGCAAGAGTGCTAATGTTTTAAGCATGTTTTTATTAAGTATAAAAACCCTCTGTGTTTGTGTCCTTTATAAAGTTTATATCTGCACTACCTGGCATTAAATTTTATGACACACATGGCTCGGCCCAACATGGTCTCATTTATGTCAGATCCGGCCCTTATAACAAATGAGTTCAACACCCCTGCTCTAAGCTGTGGAGTCTTGTGAGCAAAAATCCTACTTTGTGAGCTACTGGCATTGAAGTTGTGAGTGAGCAATTTGGCTACTGCATAAATTAGTTTGCTCTGCAGCTATCCTTCCTGAGCAAAGACAAAAATGTGTGAGCTGGAGGCTAAGAAACTGTGAGCTAGCTCGGCTTAGAGGGAACACTGGTTGCATATACTGCCTTTCGTTAAGGATGCTGTTTTAAGCAGAGTTACACCTTTCTAAGCCCGGTGACTTCAACGGACTTGGAAGGGTATAACTCTCTGTTTAGGATTGCACTGTTATGTGAGGCCCATACCACTCCCGATGATGAGGGCAAAGATGCCTTTCTCTATTCTGCTTACCCTCAAGTCTCCATCCTATAATGCTTTTCTCTCTCGCCGCTGCTGGAAACTGGATTAGATGGATCCAGCAGGACTCTTCTTACATTCTTGAATTTGTGTTAATTGTCTTCTGCTGTTGTGCACGCCCATTTCTAACTAGGGTTTACCAGCTTTGGGTTGGGAAATACCTGGAGCTTTTGGAGGTGGAACCTTGGGAGGGTGTGGTTTGGGGAGGGGAAGGGAAGGGAAGGGCCTCATATGGCCTAGAATCCACCCTCCTGAGGAGCCATGTTCTCTAGGGGAACTGATCTTGCTTCTCTGGAGATCAACTGTTATAATAGGCTGGTGACCCTACTTCTAACTGTGGTTACAAAAGTGATCCTTGATCCAAGAGGAAAGGGAAGATGAGAATGAGTTTTGATAAATAAAATCCTGGTTTGCGCATTGGGTTAGGGCAGTTGTAGATGCCACACTCCCCACCCTCACCCGCTCTTCAGCAGCTTGGAGTATAAATATGTCTGCCTTCTGGATGAACACTTCACATATGTGACGAACTGAGCTCTGGCATAGGGAAAGTGTTCCAACCCCTTTATCATTCGAGTTGCAGTATGCTGCAGTGGAAACAAACCAGGGAAAGGGAATGGGGGAAATTGGTATGCAAGAGGGGAGGAGAAGCTGTTCTCTCTTAAAGGTTCCCCTTGCTCGAAAGCCAGTCGCATCTGAGACTAGGTTGCGGTGCTCATCTCCTTTTCCAAGCCAAAGAGCCAGCGCTGTCCAAAGACGTTTCCGTGGTCATGTGGTCAGAGTGACTAGATGCCGAGGCACACGGAATGCTGTTACCTTCCCACTGAAGCGGTACCTATTTATCTATTTACAGTTTCTTGCTTTCGATCTGCTAGGTTGGCAGGAGCTGGGGCCAGAGATGGGAGCTCGGGTCTCGAACTGCTGAACTACTGACCTTCCGGTCTGCAGTTCAGCTCTTAACCTCTGAGCCACTGCAGCCCCACTCTTAGTTGCCGTAATTAGGGAGCCGGAACTTGCTAATTTGTGCTGGACCCCTCTATTGTTCGGCATATTGACACGAGCTATCCCTGTGTCACTCTCTGTCCTCTCCCTTTCTTATGTCTGTTTCCATACATAAGTAGAGAAGGGGGTGGACTGCAGAGTGCACATTTCCCCCATGCTTTGCAGAAGGTGAAAGGGGGCAACCTCTCTGTTATAGCACAGGTGACCTTATTGCATAGGGTTGGCAGCCTGGGGTTTGGAAATACCTGGAGGGTGGAGTCTGGGGAGGGTGGGATTTAGGGCAGGGATGAACCTTGGTAGGGTACGAAGCCCCACAGTCCACCTTCCAAAGAGACGTGGAATAAATGTTTGAAATAATGAATTAATAAGCAATTTATGTAGTCTGGGGATTAGTTTTAATTCCAGGAGAACTCTAGCCTTCCCACACCTGGAGGTTGGCAACCCTACATCTCTTTGTCTGGAATTACTCTTCCTCTGGCCTCTTTCTTTTGAACATTTTTCTCTCTTCCCCAGCCCTGACAATGGCTATTTTCTTGTTTGGGGGTTTTGTTTGTATGTTTGCATCTCAGTTTAATATAGTGAGAAGGAAGCTCTACTTCACACTTGCATTTTAGTCGCAGCCACTTTTTAATTGGCATTTTGTGTGTGTGTGTGTGTCGGCATATTGACACGAGCTATCCCTGTGTCACTCTCTGTCCTCTCCCTTTCTTATGTCTGTTTCCATACATAAGTAGAGAAGGGGGTGGACTGCAGAGTGCACATTTCCCCCATGCTTTGCAGAAGGTGAAAGGGGGCGACCTCTCTGTTATAGCACAGGTGACCTTATTGCATAGGGTTGGCAGCCTGGGGTTTGGAAATACCTGGAGGGTGGAGTCTGGGGAGGGTGGGATTTAGGGCAGGGATGAACCTTGGTAGGGTACGAAGCCCCACAGTCCACCTTCCAAAGAGAAGTGGAATAAATGTTTGAAATAATGAATTAATAAGCAATTTATGTAGTCTGGGGATTAGTTTTAATTCCAGGAGAACTCTAGCCTTCCCACACCTGGAGGTTGGCAACCCTACATCTCTTTGTCTGGAATTACTCTTCCTCTGGCCTCTTTCTTTTGAACATTTTTCTCTCTTCCCCAGCCCTGACAATGGCTATTTTCTTGTTTGGGGGTTTTGTTTGTATGTTTGCATCTCAGTTTAATATAGTGAGAAGGAAGCTCTACTTCACACTTGCATTTTAGTCGCAGCCACTTTTTAATTGGCATTTTGTGTGTGTGTGTGTGTGTGTTAGGGAAGAGGTATGCCAACAAGGCTCGAAAGGTATAACAAAGTGGTATTCCTGCAGGGGCACTAATCGCTTCCGTGGTTCTCTTGGATGCTGGTTTTTGAACCAGTTCAAAGCCCACAGCTCCTATTGCTGTCCACTTGTGTGGGTCCCCAATCGTAGCCTGTGGGGTCAGCCCAGGATCGTTTGCTGCCCGTCTGTGATGTTGCAGGAGTCCCTGCAGCACCCATCCCGGGTTGCACACGGCCTCATCTGCCCGCTCCGAGAAACAGCCCAACTTGCTGGTGCGGTTGGGCCAGCCCTTGGCAGCCTGTAATCTTCTTGTTCCCAGCCTACCATAAATGCCTCTTTAGTGATTACGACTTGTTCCAGCTTATGCTGTTTACCTTTCTCCTTGAACTTTCCTGAGTTTCCAGCAGAGCCTTTCCTCTCGCCCTCCCCCTTCCTGTGGCACGCCATTTAGTCTCCGCAAGCAGTTACCACCCCATAACAGTATGCACTGTAGATAGCAGCATATAGCCTAGAAAGTTGGTGTTGCTTTTCAGTAAACCACTTCAAAGACAGCAGACTTCCTGCACTTTGATTGAAAGGAAGCCCCCAGTGATTCAGAAGACTTTAAATATGGAAACTGACCTGGGGTGGGGAAGAGTGCAGAAGTCTGGCAGACGGGGAAGGGAAGAATTTTTTTCACTTGCTGAAGGATGGAGCCATCTACTTTATAGTCCGCCTTTCCCGCTGACACTCAAGGCGCATTACAACATTCAGTGATGCAATAGGATCAGTGTAAGGGCCAAACTAGGTGATACCTCGTCCCCAGGTCTGCTGCAAAGATGCGGCACCATTTTATTTATTGTTTATTGACTTCATTTATAACTTGCCTTTCTCCCCAGTGGGGGCCCAAAACTGCTTATATTCTCTTTCACCGTATCATCACAACAACCCTGTGAGGAAGGTTAGATGGAGAGAGTGTGATTGGCCTAAGGTCACCCAGCAAGCTTCTGTGGCATGAGTGCAAATTTGAACCCAGGTCTCCCAGATACCAGTCTAGCACTCTTAACCACTATGCCACATTGGCTCTCACTGGCTTTAGATTTTTTTTTTGTTACTTTTGCAAACACTGTGGGGGCCCAGTCTTTCTGTAACCTGCCCTGAGCCTGCTATGTGGGGAGGGCAGGATATAGATCAAATAAAATAAATAAATAAATATTGCAAATGGATTAGTCTGTGCAGAGAAGGGCCAAGCTCTGGACAGATGCCAGGTGAGGCTGGAGGCTGGAAAGGGTTGACAGCAGGGCACTGAGCAGAGGTAAGGCGGTGCTCTGGTTATGTGGACCCTGGTTATGTGGACCCAGAAGCAAACAGGCAGCCAGTGTAGTTATATCAGCAGTGGGAACACAAAATTAGTCAATAAATGCTTGATCGCTTGTTACCAATTGAAACTTCCAAATTGTCTTCAAGGGTAGCCCCACACAGCACATTTTGCAATAGCTGAACCTCAGAGTTACAGGTAGTGGCCAGATTGGATGAGTCTAGGAGTACAGTTTCTTAATGAGATGGATGTGGAAGAAAGTATGGCTTCAACTTGTTTCTCAAGTAGTAACAGAGGGTCAGTGAAGATAGATTCAGTGGGTACTCCAAGAGTATCCAAACAGACAGGGATAACTTCAGCTTGTTAAAGATAGAAAGGTCAGTTCCCTCTAGAACATCATCCTTGCTGACCTGTATCATCTTGTCTGGATTCTGTTTTAATTTGTTCACCCCACCCTCTGCACACACTTGATCGCCATCAGTTTAGGACAGAGGCAGCTGCAACTGGAGGCTGAGAGCCAGTGTGATGTAGTGCTTGGAGCATCAGACTAGGATCTGGGAGACACATAAGAACATAAGAGAATCCATATTGGATCAGGCCAATGGCCCATCCAGTCCAACACTCTGTCACACAGTGGCCAAAAATACCAGGTGCCATCAGGAGGTCCAGCAGTGGGGCCAGGACACTAGAAGCCCTCCCACTGTTGTCCTCCAAGCACCAAGAATACTGAGCATCACTGCCCCAGACAGAGTGTTCTATCTATAAAGATAAAGGTAAAGGCTCAAAAGCCAGTTGAATCCTTCTCTAGGGGGTGGTGCTCATCTCCGTTTCCAAGCCGAAGAGCCAGCGTTGTCCAAAGACTTTTCCATGGTCATGTGGCCGGCATGACTAAACACTGAGGTGCACGGAACGCTGTTACCTTCCCACCAAAGCAGTACCTATGTTGTTCAGTCGCACAGTCGAGTCTGACTCTTTGCGACCCCATGGACCAGATCACGCCAGGCCCTCCTGTCTTCTGCCGTCCTCTGAAGTTTGCTCAATTTCATGTTCGTTGCATCTATGACACTGTCTAACCATCTCATCCTTTGCCGTCCCTGTCTTCTTTGACCCAGCATCAGGGTCTTCTCCAGTGAGTGCTCCCTTCTCATTTGGTGGCCAAAGTATTTGAGCTTCAGTTTCATTATCTGGCCTTCCAGGGAACAGTCAGGGTTGATTTCTTTGAGGATTGACTGATTTGTTCTTCTTGCAGTCCAAGGGACTCTCAAGAGTCTCCTCCAGCACCATAGTTCAAAAGAATCTATTCTTCGGCGCTCGGCCTTCCTTATAGTCCAACTCTCACAGCCATACATGACTACTGGGAATACCATTGCTTTGACCATGCGGACTTTTGTTGGCAGGGTGATGTCTCTACTTTTTATCATGCTGTTTAGGTTCGCCATCACTTTCCTCCCAAGGAAATCTTTTAATTTCATGGCTGCTGTCACAGTCTGCGGTGATCTGGGATCCCAGGAACGTGAAGTCTGTCACTACTTCCACGACTTCCCCTTCTATTTGCCAAGGAGTGATGGGGCCGGATGCCATGATCTTAGTTTTTTTGATGTTGAGCTTCAAGCCCACTTTTGCGCTCTCCTCTTTTACCCTGAGCAAGAGGCTCTTTAGGTCCTCTTCACTTTTCCTGCCAACCTAACAGTCTCCTGCCAACCTAGCAGTCTCCTGCCAACCTAGCAGTTCGAAAGCAAGAAATTGCAAGTAGATAAACAGGTACCACTTCAGTGGGAAGGTAACAGCGTTCCGTGCGCCTTGGAGTTTAGTCATGCCAGCCACATGACCACGGGAACGTCTTCGGACAGCGCTGGCTCTTCGGCTTTGAAACGGAGATGAGCACCGTAACCCTAGAGTTGGACTCGACTGGCTTTCGAGCAAGGGAACCTTTACCTTTACCTTATATCTTGTCACCCCTCAGTCATCGGTTCTCCAAGCTAAAGAGCCCTACTCTCTTTAACCTTTCTTTATAGGGAAAGTGTTCCATCCCCTTAATAATTTCAGTTGCTTTTTTCTGCACTTTCCCCAGTGCTAGAATATCTTTTTTGAGGTGCGGTGACCAGAACTGTACGCAGTATTCTGAAGGGAAAGTATTCCGACTGTACCCAGTATGCCAACCTGGGTTTGAATCCTCACTCTGCCATGGAAGCTGGCTGACCTTGGGCCAGTCAGAGACACTCGTGGGGTTATTGTAAGGATAAAAGGGAGGGGGGGGGAAGCATGATGTAAACTGCTTTGAGTCCCCACTGGGGAGAAAGGTGGGAATGTAAATGAAGTAAAATAGATCCGTTAGAGGAATCTAGATCTGGGTGCCGTCCGCACATTGATGCTGCCCAGCCCCAAAGCTTTGGAGAGCCAGTTTGGTGGAGTGATTAAGTGTGTGGACTCTAATCTGGGAGAACCAGGTTTGATTCCCCACTCCTCCATATGCAGCTGCTGGTGTGACCTTGGGTCAGTTACAAGTTGTTTCAGAACTGTTCTCCCAGGAGCAGTTTTTGAAAGATCTCTCTCAACCCCACCTACCTCACAGGGTGTCTGTTGTGGGGAGGGGGAGGGAAAGGAGTTTGTAAGCGCTCTGAGAGTCCGAGTGAAGGGCGGGGTGTAAATCCAATCTCTTCTCTCTTCTTCTTCGGATAATTGCAGTCAGAGGCTGCATATATGTACTGAATCATGTGGGTGAAGGAACAAGACTGCCCTGCCCTGCCCTGGGGGGGAAATCCTGCAATTCGGAGACCCAAATTCTTGATTCTATATCCAGTAACGTCTTCCTGAATTCTACCAGATAGGATGGATTGAAACCAGAGTACCACCATGCCAGTTGCCATATGCTTTTCTAATTAATGTAACCATTCTGTGACTGATAAAAAGCAGCAGAAAGATCTAGTGAAATCCAGAGAGGGCACTCCTTTATCCCGAACCACATTCTGATGTGACTTTGTGTCTTTTTAATTTTGGGAAAATCAGGTCAGTTTTGTTGTGAATTCATTTCAGGGAGTGGGCTTGTGATTGTTGCTGTTGTCGTCCCCTCCCCCCTTAGGAGACAAATAATTTGTGCTGTGTATTTACAGCCAGGAACAGGAGTGGTGCATGAGGGCTAAGAACTCCATTTAGGGAGAGCTGAGGCGGCGTCATAGAAGACAAGAAGGGATCTCAAGGGTCATCTAGTCCAACCCCCTGCACATCACGGGAAATTCACAACTCACTTCTCCCCCCACACCCCCAGTGACCCCTGCTCTATGCCCAGAGAAACCTCCAGGATCCTTGGGCCAAGCTGGCCTGGAGCAAGATTCCTTACTGACGCCAAAGTGACAATTGGCATTACCCTGGGCATGTAAAAAAAAAGGCCAAGAGAGTTGAATGCTGGCTCATTCCTTCCCACTCTCCCACTCATTATCTCTTGGTTTATAATGTCACCTTCCTAGTTCATAGAAGCACCTTCTCCTCTCAGGTTGCTACAGATAGTAGTGGGACTAGCCCTTCGTTTCTAAAAGAGATATATCATATGTAAATATAATACAACCAGTTATTAAATATAGTCAAACGTCTAAATGAAGGAAATTTGCCCTAACCCGTTGCGCAAACCAGGATTTTATTTATCAAAATTCTTTGTGGCGGCATTGTTTGCTTGCTTGTAATCTGTTTTGTCCCCAGTGAGAAGAACAAGTTGAATGAAGAGCTGGCCATTTTCTTAGGTGCATAAACTGATAATTTTCTCCCAAATTTATCTTCAGCTGATTTCTTCTTTTCCAGATGAGCTGATTCACGCAGCATTGTCAAGATGGCTTCTGTAAACACTTCCAGTAACAAAAACAGGTAGGATTTTAATCCAGAGTGATGACACGGTGGATATAATATGAACTTTCTTTCACTGCGTGTGTGTATTTAGGCTTATCTTTTTAAAAAGTCACGTATCTGATCTCTTTCTCCCAAGTACTTTTTGAGGCTTTGAATACATTGCTTCATCCTCTTTACAAGGACAAGATATTACTTGTAACTTAAATATAGTATTAACAGTTGAAAAAAGCTCCTTTGTCCTACAGTTTTGGGGACAAAATGGTTCTTTTTTTGAAGTTAAGAAGGCATAACTTTGAAGTTAAGGAGTAATGCTCTCTCTTTGAACTTCTGAAAGGTGGTTGATGGCCTTTCACACATTCTGTTTCATGCAACACCTCACAAAAGCAAACAAAGTATAGATTATATTATTATGGTACATGGAAATCTGATTGACAACTTCTTCCTTTTACTTCCAGTGAATGAAACTGGCCTTAAGTGATTCAGGGTATCAGTTTTGATTGCATAGTTATCGAGCAGGTAACTATTATGACAGCTCAGAGATCACCAGATCTGGTCCCTGGTGGCTCTTTGATTCCAACATTGTAAATTTGTTGCCTTCGACAACATATTATAAATTTTGCCCACAATATTGCTTGTAAAGACAAGACAAACAGAGTTAATTCTCATTTGAATATTATATCTCTTGGGGATTTTGTGTATAATTTGTGTGTGTGCCATGCGTGTGAGTTGAATTTATTTAATATGCAAGCATGATATTTGTGTGTAGTGCTTTGCATTTTCTCTAATGGGAAGACATTTGTGAGGCTGATTGCTTGGAAAAGGAGCCATTTTGGGTAGAAAAGTGCATTCTCTGCTGCATGATCATTGTCTGAAGAACAGAGCCTAGAAATGTAGGTTGTTGGTGAAGGAAGCTTGGATGGAAATATTAAACACAGTTAATACTGATTCATGTAGTCAGGCCATGCGTGGTGGTTGGAAAGAACACCATTGCATTTCCACAGTTGCAGAAATCAGGGGTCATTTCATAGAAAAAGAGCTAGGGGAACTCATTAGCATAACTCATTAGCATATGCCACACCCCCTGACATCAGGGGCCCGGCGGTGGACCTGCAAGGCCGGCGGGAGTGCGAGGAAGCCCCACCAAGGCCCTCCCTGGCCCCAGGCAGGCAGGGGTGGGGAGAGGCGGGGAGGAAGCAATTTAGCCTCCCTCTTCTCCTGCCTCCTCCTGGCTGAATGAGGGCTGGAAGCGGGGCGGCCGGAAGCAGGGGGCGGGGCTTCATCATGTGCCCCGCCCCCCGCACCTCACCCGGGGGAACTGCGATCCCCCGCGTTCCCCCCCCGAAATGACCTCTGACAGAAATTGAATGCCACTTTACGGCAATTGCATTAATTTAGTTGAAAACTTTTGAGTCGCCTCTCCAATTTAAAAGTGCTCTTAAGTGATTTTATATGGAAGTCACAGGGAACAACCAGGATTCATTTTCAGTTTAGTTCTCATCTAGCCCACAGCGGTATCCAGACATTCGATGAAGGAACTTCCTGATACAAAAATAAAATAGAGTTGGTTGTCAGCGATATATGGAGGGCACCCTATTCCAGAATGGCTCATAATTGTGCCTTTTGGTTGCATACAAATATATGGTACCCCCCAAGGACATAACCCTGCGATAGAGCAGGAATCAGCCAGTACTGCTTTCTGGTTGAGGCAGGTTGGGTTAGGAGTGAAAGGACTGAAGACATGGATGCCTCCTGACCTCCAGTAATTCCGGAAGAATTTGTTTTGTGGTTTGCTTCCTGACTTCTGGCCTTAACGCATCAGAGCCCCCCCCCCCACTGTGTGACCACAAATAGGTATGCTGTATGATATTTTTTGTCCCATGCCCCCCAAATTGGACTTGATCCACTCTCTTACATATTCCCGGGTCTATTTTAGTGATCTGCGATGAGTTTGCCTTGCTTTGTATCAGTGCGCCTGGAACAGAAAGAAATGCATTCAAATTTTAAAAGCCATATAAATCCTCCAGGCTAATTTGAGTACTATCCAGACTTGTATCTCTTTCTCATCCTGGATCAGATACCGCATCAAAATGAATCTGACAGTTGTAGCGACTCTAAAGAATAAATTGCGCTCTGCCTGTGGATGTTGTCTTTCTTCAGCTGGTATATAAATCAAGAGGTGTTATCCTTCTTTAAAGCCTGCACTGCTTACTGCATTGCTCTCGTCAGAACCCAGGAAAGATACATAAGCCTTCACATACGTTAGACCTAGGGTTGCCAGGTCCCCCATGGCCACGGCTGGGGAGTAGGGACAGTAAGGTTGCCAGCTCCAGGCTGGAAAACTCCTGGAGATTTGGGGGTGGAGCCTGGGGAGGACGGTGGCCTCAGTGGGGTACACTGCCATAGAATCCACCCCCCCAAAGCACCCATTTTATCCAGGGGGACTGATCTTTGTAGTCTGGAGATGAGCTGCAATTCCAGGGATCCCCAGGTCCCACCTGGAGGCTGGCATCCCTATCCCTTTCTCAGGTATTTAACAAAAAGACCTTAGATTCTCAAAAGCTTATGCCCCTTGTGGGTCTCTACTGGACTTGAATCTAGAATACTAGGGAAGATCCTTAATGGTGTGGATTCTATGGGGAGAGGACATGATGGATATTTATAGGACACACATCCAGTTCCACCCCCCCCACCACATTCTCTTGTGCATTTTTGTTGGCTCTGTGGGAGTAAAGGCACATCTGCACTCTCAGTTGGGAAACTGCTTATTTTGGCTGCACGGTATAGTAGAGAACGCGTGGAGGGCCCCCCGCTATTGAATGCGCCCTCAACGGGACATTCATGGACTGGGGCCAGGGGTCTGTATGCAATTGAAAAAGCTGACTGGCTGCCCACTCGAAGTGCTTTTAATCACAATACACAGCTGACCTTTTTCACCTCCTACTGCAAAGGAATCTCTGCTGGACATAAATGGGGGCTGTGTTAATTAATAGGCCTTCCCTCCACTTTGTTTGCCTGGACGTTTGATGGGATTCTCTGTGCATGCCAAGTGATTGTGTGGCTGTTTTATTCTTCCCTTTCTTTTTTGCACACGAGGTTAGCTACAAATCTTACTTGAAAGAGGAATGAGTCAAGGGTTTCTAGCTCTTTTTGGAAGACAATGAATGGGGAACTTGCAGCCATATGGTAGAGATCGATATGTTGTTCTTAGCAGGGGTTTCTCAGCCAGTTTGGTGTAGTGGTTGAGAGTAGTGGACTTTAATCTGGGAGAACCAGGTTTGATTCCCCACTCCTCCACATGCAGCTGCTGGTGTGACCTTGGGTCAGTCACAGTTCTCTCAGAGCTGTTCTCTCAACAGCAATTCTCTCAGAGCTCTCTCAGCTCCACCTACCTCACAGGGTGTCTGTTGTGGGGAAGGGAAAGGAGATTGTAAACCGCTTTGAGACTCCAAGTGAAGCGTGGGCTAAAAAGCCAATCTCCTCCTCCACTGCTGCTGCTTCCTCCTCCTCCTCTAGGGGTTGCCCTTTTGGCCTGATGCCACAAAAATAAACTGGAGGCTGGCGGCCCTGTTTTTATTCTCACATAAACTTTATGGATTAGAGCTCATCTCAACAGATGTCAGGTGTGTGCATTTTCTCAGAGTTTGTATATTGCAGAAGTGTCCGTTTGCAGGATTACAGTGGTGCTTTGCAAACTACCCGTCACTGTATGTGGTTTCGTAATGTTTGTGTGAGCTGGTTTTCTAGTCTCATTTTACACAGTCAGCTCCATTTAGGGCTTTGGATAATCCGCTTCAGTTTGACAGCCGTTTTAACAGCTTCTTCTCCATGACAGGACGAAAAAGGGAGAAAGTCCCATTCTTTATGCCTGATTCTATGTTTGCAGTCCATTCTCTGCAGCTGGAAGACGGCTCCCTCCACCACCTGGTGCTGCCTTGAAATTGGAAAGAGATGGGCTATTTTGGGCTGTTGGCATTTGTACGATAGACTGCTCCACTTTTTCCTCCTTCTGCCTCCTGGTTCTTCCAGTGCCTTATCATTTTTGATAGCTCCTGCATAGTTGATATGATATTAGAATTGAAACGATAGTTGGGTTGTCAGAAAAAGTGAAATTTGGGATATGTGTGCGCGCGCATGTGGAGTGGGGAGGGAGAACAACCTCTCAGTGGAAATGATCAGACTCTCTCTAACCCCTCCACTAGCTAGACAGAGATTCCTTTCAAATAAAAAGCACTGCAAAGAATTTCCAACATCCCATAGGTAAGCCATAGAACTGTTCCCCCTGGCTTTGTACCCGGGTCTTTAAAACCTTGTAAATATTGGGTATTCGGAACGTGTGAGATATTTGCATCACCTTGCTGTCTCTGTGTTGTTTTCCATCCTGATGTGATGCTAATTTACTCTAGATTTCTGGTCTTTTTCCTTTGGTTATTGATTGGGGCTTTTACTTATCAGTTTTAAATTGAGACTGTTACTTTTAGTGCTATTTTAAGTATGTTTTAAGTTGCTGCTTAGGGTTGCCAGCTCCAGGTTGGAGAACACCTGGAGATTTTGAGGTGGTGGTGGTGGTGGAGCCTGGGGAGGGCGGAGCTAGGGGAGGGGCCTCAGCCAGGTAGAATGCCATAGAGTCCACCTGCCAGAGCAGCCATTTGCTCCAGGGGCACTGATCTTTGTCAGCTAGAGATCAGTTGTAATCCCAGGAGATCTCCAGCTGCCACATGGAGGCTGGCAACCCTATATGCTGCTTTAAACTGCAAGTGTATTTATTCATTTACAACATTTGTATCCTGCCTTTCTGCCCTTACAAGGACATACACGGCAGCTAACAATTGAAAATATACATTGTAAAATTACATTTTAAAACCATTAACCCCCCCCAAACACACATAATTAAAACAATTTTAAAAAACAATCAAATTTAAAATAGGTACAAAACATTAACAAAAAATGGTTAGGAAGGAGGGAACATTGAGGGAATGTCACATGAAACAACAGTCTTCACCCTCTGGCGCAAGATGGGAATCGAAGGGGACAGAAGAATCTCCCCTGGGGAAAAGAGTTCTGGAGCTTTGGTTGTTTTAGATTTGCTATTTTTGTTTTGTGTGCGCGTTTAAATCCTATTAATTTTTAATCCTGTTAGAACCTTGGGTGCCATTTTAATAACAAAGGCAGTTTAGAAATATTTCAAATAAATATTATTTGTAACATAGAAGCGAGACAGTGTATAATCCATGTTTTCTGCTAAAGCTTTCTAAATGCTTGTCCTAAAAAATTATCTGACCAGTGCAATTTATGCAAACTTGTTTGATCCACACAGTAGAAAAGAGTAAGAGTCCTGGAGAAATCAGCATTAGTAATGAGACAGGAAACCTAGGTCTTGATTTAATCCAGGTGGATGCATTGTCTTGAGCTTCATTTGCAACTGAAAACAAAGCTCAAGACAATGCAACCACCTGGACAGAATGGAGACCTAGGTTTCCTGTCTCATTTGCAATGCTGATATCTCCACGCCTACTGTCTCTCTGCATATCACACCTAATCCAATCACACCTGTTATTGTCATTTGCCTGCGAATGTCATTTGGCATCTGAAATCACTCCACTGTCAAATATACAGGATAGATGGACTCACATTCTAGCTGTACCAGAAGAAGTGAGCAGTGACTCACGAAAGCTCATGCCCTGCCACAAATTTTGTTAGCCTTTAAGGTGCTACTGGACTCTTACTCTTTTCTACTGCTACAGGCAGACCAACATGTCTACTCGTCTTCATCTCTCTCTCTCTCCTTTTTTAATAATTTATTTTATTATAGAATCACAAATGATTTAAAGAAAAAACAAATTTGCATGAACAGGATACAAAAAAATCAAAATAGCATGTTAAATAGATAAGAAGATTAAACTGGGGATAATAGCTAATAATGAATATATTGGTTGGTAGTAATCTAATAACCTCAGCATAGGACCATAAAAGTCAACAACAAGGACATAAACTGCCAGGTCAGCAAGTTAGCATTTTTTTGATATTCAGCATTATTAGGAATGATTTCACGTGAGGCAAAATATGTCAAGATTGGGAACCAGATTTCTGTAAAATCGGAGACATCTCCCCTGTCTTTCTCAATCCACACAGTTTTCCTTCTTGTGCATATTTGGGTTTAATTTGGGCTTATTGTTTTGCAAAATTCACTTTGATTTTGCTAATTATGGGGAAGGGCAAGAAGCTTTATGAGGAATAGAAACTCTGGCCCCAACTCTCTGGCTTCTGATCTTTGCATCCATAAGGACTAGAAATGTGTAGCATGCTTATAGCCCTCCACATCAGGCCCGTAGCCAGTGGTGGGGCCGGTGCCCCCTATCGAATTTGCAGTGCCCCCTATGAAATCTGCATACTTCACCCAACCAATTTCAGTTACCGTTTTCTTTAAGCTGTGCTGCGCCTCCCCAAAGCAATTTCTGCAACCCTCCTTCCTTCTGCTCACCCCTTACCCTGGCAGCAAGAGGAAGCAGCAAAAGCTGGCGAGGAGTGAGCAGAAGGAATGAGGGTTAGAGACTCGCTTTGGAGGAGGAGAGGAGATTGGATTTATACCCCACCCTTCACTACCCAAAGGAGTCTCAGAGCGGCTTACAAGCTCCTTTCCCTTCCCCTCCCCACAACAGACACCCTGTGAGGTGGGTGGGGCTGAGAGAACTCTGACACAAACTGCTCTTTTTCAAGGACAGCTGTGCCAGAGCTTGTGACTGACCCAAGGTCACATCAGCAGGTGCAAGTGGAGGAGTGGGGAATCAAACCCGGTTCTCCCAGATTAGAGTCCGCACACTTAACCACTACACCAAACTCTACACCAAACTCTACACCCACGAGTTGGGCAGCATGGCGCTACTTAACCTCTCCCTCCCCTCCCCTGTGTTGGGGGGGGCGTGGGAGGATGTCGCTGCTTGCATCATCATGTGACCTGGGCCACATGACGGGTCACATGATGCTAGTAATGCAGGCGCAGTGGAGGGGAGGAAGAGCTTAAGTTGTGCTGTGCTGGCCCAAAGCCAGCAGGGTACGGAGCTACTCCTCCTCTCCCCCCACACACTCCCTCCCTTGTTTGGTTAATTTAATTAAATTTATTTTAAATTTATTTAGTGAACTCATGAAATAATTCCTGGCTATGGGGCTGCCACACATAATTCTGTAACATGATAAAATGCATAGACTCATCAACAGCATTCTGGGAGCCGAGTCACACTCCTTACTTTCTAAAATACATGTGAAGAAGCACTTGCTTTTAAAGAGGATCTGGGAGATCCAGATTCGAATTCCCCACTCTGTCATGGAAGCTGACTGGGTGACTTTGGGCCAGTTCCTCTCTCTCAGCCTAACCTACCTCACAGGGTTGTTGTGAGGATAAAATGGAGGAGGGGGGAGTGATGTTTCAAGCTGCCTGGACACCCCTTTGGAAAGAACATCAGGGTGTGTCCAGATAATTTAAATTCACCCATACACTTTTGGCACCTTTTCTACTCAAGTGTGCACAAGGCAAAAGGTGTACGGCCTCCAGTGCTGTCCAGAAATCCTGGTCTGTTTTAAAACTTCGAATATTCACCCTCCTTATATCTGTTAACGCTCCTGCATTTCATTAGTTCTAATGCTGAGGAGGGCTGTGAGTGATTTCTATGTTGCAGAGGTAATGTATAGATTGGTCCTAATCAATGCCTCAACTTACACTCTTTGTGAACAAGGCAAAGACAAAAAAAAGTAGCTTAAATTTAAATGCGCTACAGGAGTGCATAAAACCCCTGACTTAGATGGCCCAGGCGAGCTAGCCCAATCTCATCAGATCTTGGAAGCTAAGCAGGGTCGGCCCTGGCTATTTATTTGGATAGGAGACCTCCAAAGAATAGCAGGGTTGTGACGTGGAGGCAGGCAGTGGGAAACCACCGCTGAATGTCTGTTGCCTTGAAAAACCTATGGGGTCGCCATAAGTCTACAGCACAAAAAAACAAAGAGTAAAATGTTCATACTTATCAATAAGAATTGCTAAACTAGGCCCTGACCTGGATAGCTTAGCCAACCCAATTTCGTCAGATCTTGGAAGCTGTGCAGGGCTGACCCCTGCAAGTATTTCAGTGGGAGACCTCCAGAGAATACCAGGGCTGGGAGGCCAGAGGCAGGCCATCAAGCCACTTCTCTGAATGTCCTCCATGCCCCAGTAGGAGTTGCCTGAGCTCACCATGACTTCCAGGCATGCATGTGTATGCGCGCGCGCACACACACACACACGTCAAAACACAAAAAGCCCCCACAATTGCTATACTAGATCAGGGTAATTTTGTTCCCAATAGTGGCCAACAAACAAGAAAGCTTACCAATTTGCAAAAACAAAAGCGTGTAGGGGGGGAACAGGTGAAAAATGCTACAAATTATTCTTCTGTTTACCGACAGTGCTATCCTAAACAGAGTTACACCCTTCTAAGTCTATTGGGACTATGATTGGGATGGCACTGATAATATGTTTGAAGTCTGCTGTGTTTTTTTAAATCAAGGGTGTTTTACACTTGACACTCCGCTTACAGATTTTTTTTCTTTGTCTCTTAAAACACTAAACAGAAATTCTTTATGTTCTTATACATCTAAAGCAGAGGTCCATCAGTGGCTATTAGCCACAAGGTATATAGATGGAACACTCTGTCTGGGGCAGTGATGCTGTGTATTCTTGGTGCTTGGGGGGCAACAGTGGGAGGGCTTCTGGAGTTCTGGTCTGGCTGGTGTACCTCCTGACGGCACCTGGGTTTTGGCCACTGTGTGACACAGAGCGTTGGACTGGACGGGCCATCAGCCTGATACAACATGGCTTCTCTTATGTCCTTAAGCGTCAAATCAACTTTAAAGAGCAGGTCCTTGGTTGATCTCTGGTTGGTTCCAAATATGTTTCTTTAACAAGCCAAATCTTATTGCATTCTCTATTGGATATTTATTCATTCCATTAGCGTTATTTAAAGCCCACCTTTCTCACTGGGACTTACAGAATGAGTCAGGACAATCGACAAGTTGGGAGAGTCGATCAACAACGAAATAGGATTTCGGTTACAGGACCAACCAGAAGTCTAAAAAACAGAACTGAGGCAAAGCAGAAGTTTTAACATGATACAAAAAAATGATGCAGAATTACACAATGGGATCCAACTCACAGCAAACGATAGATACATAGTAGTACAGTCCACAGTCCCCAATAATTTATCCAAGTAATTTAGTGAAGCCTTTTTGTACAGCGCTACTCTGTTGCCTGCATAGAAAACCCTGCTGAGTGTATTGACTTATTCTGTCCTTGAGTTCTACCAGGAAAGGTGGCCTATAAATAAAGAGGGATTTAGATAAGCATATGGAGCAGAGGTCTATCGGTGGCTATTAGCCACAAGGTATAGATAGGAACTCTCAGTCTGGGGCAAGTGATGCTCTGTATTCTTGGTGCTTGGGGGGGGGGTCAACAGTGGGAGGGCTTCTGGAGTCCTGGCCCCACTGCTGGACCTCCTGATGGCACCTGGTATTTTTGTCCACTGTGTGACAGAGCGTGGACTGGAGGGGCTGTTGGTCTGATCCAACATTGGCTTTTCTACTGTTCTTAACATAGATAAATAAAATTGTGTTTTCCACGGCCAAGTTAAGAGAACCTCAAAACCAAGATACTCTGGTTGTATTGTAGGAACCAGGGAAATATAGTCTGTATATCCCCCATTCTAGAGGCTTATACTCTGATCATTAGAGTATCAGCCTCAAACTGGAAAGATCCAGGCTCAAAGACCCATTTCCTTAGCGGCCTCCATCAGGTCTCTGGAGGGGTGGTATACACCTTTTCTAATAAAAAAAGACAGGCACCAGGCAAGCCCTAGGGGGAGGGCATGCTGAAGGCGGGCTGCAAAGGTTGAATAAAACCCTCTCTTTGTTTGCAGCCCCATCTCAACCCTGCTAATAGGGGCACAGAGGCGCCAGGGCTTGGGCAGAAGATGACAGGGACTTAAATGTATGGGAGGAGACGGTTACTCAAATGCAATGTAGCTATATTTTACGACTGAGACTCCCCCCCCCCAGTGGTCCTGATTGACTGTGGAATAGCCCCTGCACATTTGCTTCTACAGGATTCTGCAGACTTTTAGCAGATCACATGGATGCATGTGTCACGGTCACTGGTTGCAACCAGTGTTCCCTCTAAGCTGAGTTAGTGTGAGCTAGCTCACAGTTTTTTAGCCTCTGGCTCACACATTTTTGTTTTAGCTCAGGAAGGATGGCCCCAGAGCCAACTAATTTATGCAGTAGCCAGATCCCTTGCTCACAACTTTAATGCCAGTAGCTCACAAAGTAGAATTTTTGTTCACAAGACTCCACAGCTTAGAGGGAACATTGGTTGCAACCCCGCCCCGCCCCTTGCCTCTGTGCACATAATATATGCCCTCAGTGGTATCTACACTGCCCTAAGGAATCACGGGGTCTTGTAAGATGATATGGGGAAGCATTCCAGATGGAGGAGGTCTTACCCAAGTTTACCCACAACGCTTTCTCTTGTAAGGGTCGCCAGGTCCCCACTGCCCAGTGGAGGGGGGATGGGTGGGGGTAAGGTTGCCAGATACAGGTTAGGAAACTCCTGGCGATTTGGGGGTAGAGCCTGGGGGGGGGACAGGGTCCTCGCTGGGGTACAATGCCATAGAGTCCACCCTTCAAAGTATCTATTTTCTCCAGGGGAACGGATCTCCTTAGTCTGACGATAAGTTGTAATTCCTGGGGATCCCCAGGTCCCACCTGGAGACTGGCATCGGAAGCAATGCACCTCCCTTGCACCGGAGACGACCAGGGACAGCTGTCTCCCCGGGACACCCTGAACCCAAGTTGCAAACTGATTAGGATGGGGGCGCAACCAAAAAAAGACCTCCTCCGCTGGGTGCAAACGCGGCATTCCCGCCCTCCCCTCCGCCGCCTGCAATAAATCTGAAAGAACAGCTGGCCGAGGCTTCATTCTGTGGCAAAGTTTGCGGTATCTTTCCATGCTGCTGCCGCCGCCGCCGCCTCTTTATCTTGTGCAGCCCCCATCCAGGCGCTCCAGTGGAACAGACATAATTGCATGCCAAGTGCCAGGCGGCTGAGAACTCCGTGTACCGGCTGGTGCGTGTTTGTACATTGTTAAGGCTTTTGGCACCGGCAGGGTTTCTCCTCCGCTCCCCCTCCCCCCATACGGCGAGGCGGGGCGTCTAGTCTGGGAACACTCCTGTGCGTTGCCGCTGTGATAGGCTCGTCGCTCCGGCTTGTCCCTTTTTTCTTAGCCAATCCTCCACTTTTCTCGCCCTTGACAGAACAACATGTCCATTTAAGGAGACGGGTTGTACCATGCAAACTTTATGGGGGGGGGGAGGAAAAAAAATGCAATTGTGTTTTTAAAAAGTGCACGGTGCAGGGAGAGGACTCCCCCCAATGCAAAAAAAAAAAATCCTTAAAATCTTTATAAATCCTCGTGTCGTCTGAATTGCACGGTCGACGCGCGTTTTCTGGCTGCAGCGTGGGGTGTTTCTTGGAAGTGGGGGAGGGGGAGAGAGAGAGGGACAGACAGACAGACAGACAGACTTGCTGTCAGGAGAGAAATGTGCGCTGGACTCGGCTTACCTGTGGAGCTGCAGGAGCCCAGAGCAGCCGCGCCTCTCTGCAGGTTTGCAGTGCAGCCAGCCGGACTGGAGGAGGCCCTCTGGTGCCCGGATGTCTATCAAAATTAGTGTGTGGGACTCAGCTGGGGAAAGGGAAGGAGCTCGGGCTCGGGGAGCCTGCGGGGAAGACGAGGCTGCCCTTTTCCCTTTTTTAAATCAAAAGTGATATTTCCGAGCAGGCCGCGAGAGAGGCGCGAGGGACCCCAGGACGCCTGAAAGCAAATGGAAGAGAAGTTTTTGGGGGGCAGGAGGGGCGAGGCGGACTGATGGACAGGAGGCACCTGGCTTGCTAAGCGTCGCACGATGGCTGCCCAGTCAAGGTAAGTGAGGCTTTTTAAAAAATACATCAGTATATCTTTTTTTTTAAAAACAGACATTGTCGTTTCCTCCTTCCTGTTCGCCCACCTTTTCTCCTGCCTGTGGTGTTCGCTTCTGCCTCGGCTCCGGCTCTTCCTTTGCATCCCGAAAGTTTTGCTCTTCCTTTCCCAGGATCGGTTTGTTACAAAAAACGAATCGCAAGCATCTCCTCGAACGGCTAAAAACCAAAGGCTGCTTTTGGGTCTCCCCCTCCACAAAACTCTTGCCCCCAAATAGGCAAAGGTTTAAACGGAATCCCAAGAGCGTTGTGCATTTTAGCCCCAAACCGCCACTGTGGCAGTCTGATCTGCTGGTTTAAAACCTGGGTGTCGGACTCTGAGTGCTCTTCGGTTCTCTGAGCTGCATTTGTTCTGGAGGGGCTAGTTGGGGGGTGGGTGGGGAGTCTGTTCATGCTGGTTTTTTTAACGTGTCTGGTAGAATTTTTGCTCTTCGGGTTCCCCCCCGCTGGGGTTCCGTGTTCACCTTCTAAAATGGTAGCTGGCTGGTGTTGGGACTGCGTTCTGCTGAGTAGGCACCGGCCGAGAATGGTCTCTGTGGGGCTATGAAGGGGAGCCAGTGAGCGAAAGAGAACAATTCTCTTGAGTTACTGTCAGATTAAGGGGTGGGAGACGATGAATTCAGGCATTATTATTATTTTTTAAACCCCGGTTGCTTCTGATAAAGTTGGATTACTCCTTGGGGGAGGGCCTTTCGTTCCTGGAAGTTGTCATAGCTTCTCCCTTCCCTCTGTAGGAGTGTACAAAATTTATTTATCTCTGGTTCTATTCCAAGTGCACGGCGACCATTTTTTAAAAGTACCAAGAGTATTCTCCCCCCCCCACACACACACCTTAAGGAATTCCCCTTAAATTCACCACCCCCAACTGGCCAATATCAAGTTGAAATTTTGCAGTGATACGATGTATGTTGATTGTTGTGTATCTTCTTTGGGTGGGAACCAGGGGCTATAAATGTGGTTCTGAAGGAAAACGCAGCCTGGATAAGATCAAGTGTGGATGGGAGGCATGGGGTTTGGCCAGTGGTCTGTGTCATGTTTTTGAGAAATGTTCAGATTATTCCCCCCCCCCCGGACGTCTTTGAGTTCTTATGTTTGGGATTCTGATTTGATGTCCAGTTTTATCTTCTCAACTCCTCTGTGATTCACGCGAGTGGCAACTTCACCTTCTGGCAAAAGGCATACTGGCACAGTTGGGGGGGGGGGTTGGGCAGTGTGGGTTGGATGCTCCCTCTAAGCCGTGGAGTCTTGTGAGCAAAAATTCTACTTGGTGAGCTGCTGGCATTCAAGTGGTGAGCGAGCGATTTGGCTGCTGCATGAATTAGTCTACTCTGGAGCCATCCCTTCCTGAGCTAAGACAAAAATCTGTGAGCTGGAGGCTAAAAAATTGTGAGCTAGCTCACACTAACTCAGCTTAGAGGGAACACCAGTGGTGGGGGGAGCAGCTTGGCTACCTTGCTGTGTATAATTTAGGAGGTGACATAAATCAAGGGCCTTGGTCTTTGTGCAGTTTCTCCCTGTATGATTTTGGAAGGCAATATCCTTTCCTCCTACCTAGCATGTTTTGTCCTGGTTGTGAGAAAATTTTTTTTTTTGTAATATAGTTTTAAAAAAAAAAACAGTAGGGAGAAGAACTCTGACTTGGAGGAACATAACGCTTTTGGATTGTATGTATTATTCAGATATATCAGTTCTGACAGGAACTAATTGTCCAGTACTTGTATGTTTTTCCAAAGATGATAGTACAGACAGTATGCACACGGGCACTTCATAGATTCAGGTGGGTAGCCGCGTTGGTGTGAAGCAACAGAGCAAAGTTTTGAGTCCAGTGGCACTGTTAAGACCAGCAAATCAAATTTCTTGCTTCTGTCAGTAGATGATCGAAAGCTCTGCTGGAGGGGCTAGGAAGAAAGAGAAGCACACTGATCCTCTTTTCCTAGAGGAGGAACTTTTTATAAACAGTGTTTAACGTAACATAAGGCTTTTAGCCTCTTAATTGATTCCTATCTCAAAATGCCATGGCTTTAATCAGCAAGGGCAATTTGCTTGTGTCTCTGTGTAAGTAGGCTTCCTTGTGCAAATCAGCTTGCAGGATTACGTCCTGTGTGTACGCAATAAAAAGAAAAAGTTGGCATGCGTGCCAAGCTGCCTTTTCAGGATTCGGTTCCACTGTGCATAGCTCCCAACTCATGTAATAGAATAGATAGTTGAGTAGTCAGCTTTGAAAGTGCTAATTGCTTGGGGGGGGGAGACTGAATATAGGCCCTCTTCCTTTTCTGCAGAGAGGCACTGTTAAAGGTGGCTGCCTGCCGATAGCATACCGGATTCACTTCAAAGTGCTGGTTCTCACCTTTAAAGCCCTGAATGGCCAGGGTCCAGCTTACCTGAAGGACCGTCTCTTCCCATATGTTCCCTCAAGAGCACTACGATCGGGGAAGCTCCATCTCCTGGGAGTGCCAGGTCCCCGAGAGATTAGGTTTGCCTCTACTAGGGCCAGGGCATTTTCGGTGGCGGCTCCTACCTGGTGGAATGAGCTCCCAGAGGAGATCCGGGCCCTGCGGGACCTTATGCAGTTCCGCAGGGCCTGCAAGAAGAGTTCTTAAGCCAAACGTACAGACAGCTACTATAAAACACGTTACATATAATTACAAGATAATTTAGACCAAATATTTTTACAATAAAAACTAATAAACATACTCATAAACAATATTAATAGACTTCTGAGACAGCTGGGTCTTAAACCTGGGGGGGGGGGGTTGTCACCATCTTGGATGATTAATATAGGTATAGCACCGTATTATTGGAAGGTTTTATTGTGATTTTAAATGTTTTATTTATTATATACTGTATTGTATTTTGCACTCGGCTTTGCCGCATGTGAGCCACCCTGAGCCTTTGGGAGGGCGGGATATAAATCAAACTAATAAATAAATAAATAAATAAATTAGTGCTCTTGACCCTAGTGGAATTTACTTCTCGGGAAATGTGTTTAGGATTGCCTTATATTTTAACTATCTGAGCACAAAACACATGCAGGCCACTTCATTTCCCTCTGTTGGTCTATGGCTATACTTTCAGGATATATTTTGGTCAGGCTTGTAAGTCAGTCCGCAAAATTGAGGGGCTCACAAAAAATGCCCCACAGTTGTGCTCATTCCGCATTATGCTGCAAGTACAAGGCCAAGTTAATTCTTGCCATAGTATTTCCTGTTACTATGTATGGGTGTAAAAGTTGGACAATGAAGAAAGCTGGCAGGAAGAAAGTGGATTCCTTTGAAATGCGGTGCTGGAGAAGAGTTTCATGGGTACCGTGGATCGCCAAAAAGACAAATCGGTGGGTTCTAGACCAAATCAGCTTGAACTCTCCCTGGAAGCTAAAATGAGGCTTGGTCGCATTATGAGAAGACACAACTCACTGGAAAAGACAATAATGCTAGGGAAAGTTGAAGGCAGCAGGAAACAGAGGAAGACCCAACATGGGTTGGATTGACTCCATCAAGGAAGCCACGAGGGCCCTCAGTTTGCAAGACCTGAGAAAGGCTGCTAACAATAGGATATTTTGGGAGGACATTAATCCATAGGGTCATCATAAATCAGAAGCAACTTGACTGCGCTTAACACACACGTGCATAAGGAGTGGGGGAAGGATTTCTTCTCTGCTGGTTTGCAAAAACCTCCCTTTCTGCTGTGGCAAGCAAGCTGCTTTTCCAAGTGTGAGTCTAGATTCGGTACAAGGGTGAAACTTTACTATGCAGTCTTATATAGAGGTATGCCATTCTAAGGCCCTGGTCACACGAAAGGTTTTGGGCCGGATCGGGGGCACAGCAATCAGGCGCGATCCCACCGCAACATCTGAGAAACGTTGCACACCTGTCCCCGATCCGGCCCTTCAGGCCGAAAAGCCACATCTAAAATAAACCACCTACAGAGGTGAATTTACCAGCGCGGCCGCATCAAGTGCGGCCGTGGGATCGCCGGCGTGTCCTTCTGCATCCAAGAGCCCTGGCCGAACTACGCATGCTCACACATGCACAGTTCGGCAGCCTCCGTCTCTGTCTTGTCGCTTTCTCCCCGGTCTCCCTAGCATCTGATCGTGCTGGGGAGCAACTGCGTGGCAGCTCACGGGATCTGTATGATCCCGCTGCCGCGTGTCTATTTTGGTGCGGCTTTCAGCCTAGGCTGGAGAAAGTCTGTATGGGATTGCACTGTGATACTTGACAACAAGAATATTCTGATACTGTTTAGCTTGCTGCATAGCTGTGGTCAGATTGTCTAGCCTCTGCTTTTGTTCTCTAGGAGAGATGGACTCAGCATAGTAACTGCGATGCTGATGCAAATTGTGGTCAAAATGTTAACCAACACAAATGTGCAAATGGATTTGCACTGTGTGGCAGATTTCCTCAAACCTGAATAAGTTTTATGCTTCTTCTTTTTTTAAAAATAAAGGAATTTAGTTCTGCATGTTACTGACCGGCCTCTTTTGTCAATGGTATGTTAAAACCCCACTATTTCAGTAGATACGTACAAATATATGTAAGTTTTCCATTTAGTGCATGGTTGAGAAGATTACTTTTGTCCCAACTATTTTCTTTGCCAAATGACTTGGATTTTGTTTGATTTTTGTCACTTTTACACTGTGCTCCATTTTAATGCCCTTTTTGTGCAATAAATAATGTCGTGTCCTGTGTTTATACAATTTGTTCAAAATATGTATTCTATTTTTAATCCTGCCCTCCCCCGCCAGCAGGGCTCAGGGCGGTTTACAATATGTGTAAATACAGCGATTTAAAAATCAAAACATTATACAATAAAATCATTTCAGTATAACATAATATAAAGTGCAAGATGGCTCCAGTGTGGTTAAATTACATATAAATTCTCATCAAATGTGTGCTCAGGTGGTTTGAAAGCTTGATGAGTGGCAAAACTCCCACCAGTAATAATATAGAAGTAATGCCTGCAATTGTGCCTGCAGGTGGAACAGGTGTGGGAGAAGGGGGGGGTTATAGTTTGTTATCCGCTGCCTCAGCCAAAGGCCCAGTGAAACATCTCCCTTTTACAGGCCCTGCAGAACTGTAATAAGTCCCGCAGGGCCCTGATGTCACTTGGGAGACTGTTCCATCAGGCCGAAGCCAGAGCCGAAAAGGCTCTGGTTAAGGTTAAGCGGACATCTCTTGGGCCGGGGATCACCGGTAGATGTTGATCTGAAGAATGCACGGCACTTTGGGGGACATAGTGGGAGAGACGGTTTTGCAGATGTGCTGGTCCCAGACCATACGGGGCTTTAAAGGTTAATACCATAACCATGCACTTAATCTGGTACTCAACTGGAAGCCAGCGCAGCTGGTGAAGCACTGGTTGTATATGTGCTCGTACAGATGTTCCAGTAAGGACACACGTAGCTGCATTTTGAACCAGCTGAAGGTTCCGGATCAGTCTCAAGGCTAGCCCTGCGCAGAGTGAGTTACAGCAATCCAGCCTGGAGGTACCATTGCATGGATCACTGTGGCTAAATCACATGGGGATAGAGAGGCATTGGTATTAACAGCAGTAGGTTAGATACTGAAGATCTGGTCCAGTAATGGTGATGCCTGTCTCTAGTGTCAAGGTAGGCTTCTTGCATTGGCAGTACCATCATTGTGGTGTAGTGGCTAGAGGGAAGCTTGCTGGGTGGCCTTGGTCCAGTCGCGCACTCTCAGCTTAACCTACCTCACAGGGTTGTTGTGAGGATAAAATAGAGACGAGGAGGGGGGGGATATAGACTAATCTGGGTCCCCACTGGGGAGAAAGGCAGGGTATAAATGAAGTAGATAAAACAAAGAGATCTTTGGGTTCCAAGTCCAATGTTTCCTCTTAAGCTGTGGAGTCTTGTGAGCAAAAATTCTACTTTGTGAGCTACTGGCCTTAAAGTTGTGATCAAGCAATTTGTCTGCTGCAAAAATTAGTTTGCTCTGGAGCCCTCCTCCCTGAGCTAAGGCAAAAATGTGTGAGCCGGAGGCTTAAAAACTGTGAGCTAGCTCACACTAACTCAGCTTAGAGGGAACACTGGCTTCCAACTTGACATTTTTATTGACTTTAGTTAGTATGGTGGGGAGGAGCGATAACTGCAGTTTCATCACAAGGGGACGAGATACTGTGAAAGAAACCTGAGTTTATGAGTTGAACCAGGTTCGTTCATGAAATGTGGTTACCTCCCTACATTGTTACAACAGCTGGAGTCCTGAGCTCTGTCACCTGCACACCTCAGCTTGTCATTGGAAAAGCAGGGTTATATGAGCAGTTGTCAGATTACTCTTCCCAGGATCCTTTGGGTGGAGGTTCTGACTTGTAAACTGGGGTTAAGTTTATGGTGTAGGCTCTTCCTGCTTTTTGTTCATCGTTTGCAAATGTTTAGTTAAAGCAGTTCTGAGTTGACTTAAAGCTTAATACGAGCCCGGGAGGATTACCGAATTTTCAGCGATAGCGCACAGATTCAGAACATGCTAAATGAAGAAGTGAGTGTATTCAGCCATTGTCATGGTGCTTGCTTCTCCCCACTGAGTCACCTTCCCTCCATGTGGGGTTTGGAAGACGCATTTCTAGAGCACCAAGCACAGCTTGAAGGTAGGCATGTGAGCCTTAGCATATTGGAGTTGCTCTATTACTGTTGGAGCTGCAGCCAAATTTCTTGCACATGTTTTCAAACAGTTTTAATATTCAAGACATTGATCTGTCCCCCCCCCCTTTCCCCGGATCCTACCAAACTGTGGCTGAAAGGATAGGAAATAGTAAAAGTTAAAGTTAAAGTAAAAGCTGTATTAGTGATCTCTGTATAAGTTTTCCAAATCCAGATTTGGTCTCTCTGCTCCACTATCACCCTGCCTTTTCCTTTTGGGTCAAGGGAACAGGTTATGGCAAGGGGGTTGTGACTAGTGGGCAACTAGGGCAGCTGTCCATCACTCCACACTGGGTGGGGGCCCTCAGACAGCCACAACCCTACCCCTTAACAAAGAGCAGGCTACTGCACCTGCTGGCAATTGTGCCTGCTCTATCTGGAGCTCAGGCAGCTGGCTTCTGGAGGCAGCGGTTGCTGCCTAGGGCTGCGAGCTCTAGGTGGGGATCTCCGAGAATTACAGCTCATCTCCAGTCTACACAGATCAGCTCCCCTGTAGAAAATGGATGCTTTGGAAGGTGGACTCTGTGGCATTGTACCACACTGATGTCCCTGTCCTCCCCAGGCTCCACCCCCAAAGTTCCAGGAATTCCCCAACCTGGAGCTGGCAACCCTACCCCCCATCTTTCTCCGGCCAGTGGCTGGGGGCATGAGGCAACCCTACGTCACCCCTTGGTTCGCCACAGTGGGGGGTATGGAAAGCTTTGATTCTCAAGGTTCTATATCCATATCTGTTTCTGCACTCGTGTGGCATGTTTGTGGAATGCATAAGAACCTGTTTTCTGTACCTCACAAGTCAGCAATGTGTATACCCTTTTTCATCCCCCACATTCTTGTTGTTAATCCAGGTTCTTTGAATAGGGTATTACTAATAAAATTGCTTGCTGATAGAAAAGTTCAGTTAACATTACTGTGCAGAATTTTGAGATGTTTGGAAGCACAATGTATTTGCCATCCTTTCCCCCCCAGTCAAACAAGGCAACAGATATCTAGTTAGGATACCTGTATCAAACTTCTACATGCCTGGAGTTGGCAAATTGGAGTTGGCAATCCTAGGCCACGTTCAGAAATGCAGTCCCCATGTGCGGTGTGATGTGGCCGTGCCTAGAAAAGAGTCTGTTAATTGATTTTTGCAGAATGCCCAAATCAGTTTGGAGAAACAGACGTACGGAATTGTTCTACCAGCTATCATGTTGTTGTTGTTGTTCAGTCGCACAGTCGACTCCGACTCTTCATGACCCCATGGACCAGATCATGCCAGGCCTTCCGGTCTTCCGCCGTCCTCTGACGTTTGCTCAATTTCATGTTCGTTGCATCTGTGACACTGTCTAACCATCTCATCCTTTGCCGTCCCCGTCTTCTTTGACCTTCAATCTTTCCCAGCATCAGGGTCTTCTCCAGTGAGTGCTCCCTTCTCATTTGGTGGCCAAAGTATTTGAGCTTCAGTTTCAGTATCTGGCCTTCCAGGGAACAGTCAGGGTTGATTTCTTTTAGGATTGACTGATTTGATCTCCTTGCAGTCCAGGGGACTCTCAAGAGTCTTCTCCAGCACCATAGTTCAAAAGAATCTATTCTTCGGCTATCATAGCTCACTGAAATGGAACCATTATCTATGGCAGTTGTTCCTTATTCAAGCAGACGTAGAAATAGAACAGGCAACATCAGAGATTGTAACACATCGTGTTAATGGTGGTTCCTCTTTCTAGAGATAGTGTTTCCTCTGTTTCCTATGTAAAGCTACTGTTACTGAAGGAAGCTACTGTTTCTGGAGGAGCTCTCAAATGATAAAGTGAAGAGAGCACTTTAAACCAGGCTACTTTTAGACTATAAGAAAGTACAGAAAGTATCCCTTCTCGGTTGTGTGGAATGCTCTTCTTTAGGCCTAGTTCTCACCAAGGTGGTAGATCTTGAGCTGGATTGGACCACTTCCCACAGCTGCAGAGATCATGCCTCGGTGTTCTGCCATATACCCCCCCCCCTTCATGTAGAACACTAGCTTGTCAGGAAAATAGTAGGTTATAATCTTTATTTTAAATAGTTAAAAAGCCCAGTAGCACCTTTAAGACTAACAAACTTTATTGTAGCATAAGCTTTCGAGAACCACAGCTCTCTTCGTCAGATGTGTCTTCTTGTATCCGACAAGGAGAGCTGTGGTTCTTGAATGCTTATGCTACAATAACGTTAGTTAGTCATAAAGGTGCTACTGGGCTTTTTACTATTTTGCAGCAATAGGCTAATGCAGCTAACTCTTCTGAATCTTTATTTACTTCATTTATACCCTACTTTTCTCCCGAATTGTGATCCAAGGTGGCTTCCGTTGTTTCCCTCTGTTTTATCCTCACAATAGTCCTGTGAGGTAAATTAGAGTGAGATTGGCTCCAGGTCACCCTACCAGCTTCCATGGTAGAACAGGGATTTGAACCTAGCAATCTTTCATTTGACATGATGGTTTCTAGGTTTGCAAGGATTTTGTTTGGAGGAGTATTGAGTCTTGTCAGCTCCCTCCAGAAGTGCTACCAGCGAGACCCAGGTTTACCACCCTGTAAAGACTGACGCACAGAGATTTGCCCAGACAGGGTCTAATCCTATTTCAGAAATGGTATATGTTATGGAAGAACCCCCTGGGAGATGCTGTTTGCCAAATGCTGGGATTTTTTTTTCATGGGACCTACATACCTAAGGGACCGCCTTTCCCCACATGTTCCCCAAAGAGCACTGCGGTCAGGGGCCCAGAATCGGCTGGCCCTCCCAGGTCTTAAAGAAGCTAGGCTGTCGACGACCAGGGCCATGGCCTTTTCAGTGGCGGCCCTGTCCTGGTGGAATGAGCTCCCAGAGGAGATCAGGGCCCTGCGGGACCTCTTACAGTTCCGCAGGGCCTGTAAAACAGAGCTCTTCCACCAGGCTTTCGGGAGCCGCCACCATCAATGAAGAACATCGGTTGGTTGAAAGTGAGAGGGCCCTGGCCTCTGGAAATTGCCGTCAACAGCCTAGAGAACAGCAAGCCCTGCAAAGACATTCGAAATGAACACTGAGAGCTGACTCCAAGCAAGGACTTTGTATACTGGCTACTGGCTGCTGCTGTCATATGAACACTAACAACAACTACTAGCACTTTACTATGATTTTATAATTTGTTTTAATTGTAATTATGTTTTTAATGTAACTATCTGCTTTCATGTAAGCCACCCTGAGCAGGTTCTGGCCGGGAGGGCGGGGTAAAAATCTGAAAAATAAATAAATAAATGGGAAAACTCTGAAACCAGAGATGCTGTCCAGGAAAAACTGGGCTGTGTAATTCTACTGTATGCACAGGTTGGCTGACGGTATATTTCTGCGTGTCATGCCTCTAGCCAGCGTGTGCGTTGGAAATAAGGATTCTTCCTCTCCTGTCATCACTCAGGTACACAGCAAAGCCAGTTTAAAACAAGCACTACCCTATAGTATAATACACTTAAGTTGCAGTAATCCATCGCAGAGCATATCTTGGTAATAAGACAGCTCTTCCCCATTCTCTGAGTCTACTGTTATAAATGAATGCTGTGCATTAATGGCACTCTTGAGAACGGCTTCCTTTTAGAATATATTTTACAGGTAATAATGACAGTCTGTAGCAGTGCCATTAGCTATCTGGATTCAATTGGGGAGGGGGGAAGCACGGGGGGGGGAAAGGCACCATCTGCATTCATTAAAGTTTTTGCTTCCCTCTTCTTTATGTGGAGGCCTCTATTCATCCAGGCAGGTGTTCCCCCCACCGTCCAATACCCCTTTTAGAAGCTCTGAAAAACAGTCTCTGTGCAGAGACAATAGAAAGCTGGAAAATTCCAGATGCAGAGAATTAAAAGCATTCTGAAAAGAGCCCTTGAAGTTTTTATTTAGGAAAAACATATATATATATATATATCCCAACCAGTGTTCCCTCTAAGCTGAGTTGTTGTGAGCTAGCTCACAGTTTTTTAGCCTCTGGCTCACACATTTTTGTCTTCGCTCAGGAAGGAGGGCTCCAGAGCCAACTAATTTGTGCAGTGGCCAAATCGCTGGCTCACAACTTTAATGCCAATAGCTCACAAAGTGGAATTTTTGCTCACAAGACTCCACAGCTTAGAGGGAACATTGTCCCCAACCTTATATCTCTGGTCCCTAATACTCTTAAGAGGGTAGTGAGAGTCACAAACAAGCATACTCCCATTTTATGGATATGAAACTAAAGCTGGGTAGTCCAAAAAGGAACCCAGCGAGCAGAGGATTGTTCATGCCGTTCCCAGATGTTTCCTACACAGGGCAGAGAAAGATCTTTCTGGTGTTTTGAAGGTAACTAGAGGGGATGAAAGAAAAATCAGAAGAGTTGTAATGTGCTTTCATGCACACCTGGCATGGAAGAAGGCCTTCCAGTGTTAACTGGCTGTGTGAACAGTAGTCTACCCACAGCAAAACTCTTCTGATTGTTCTGAACAACTTCTCATCGCTTCAGATACCGCCCACTTAGAAACAAGGCTATTTGGTTATTTATACCCCCATTCTCCCCCCCCTTGTGTTTTAGCCTTGCAACAATAATCTTGTGAGATACATTTCACTTGAGAAAGAGGGACTGGTCTAAGGTCTACCGTCGAGCAAAGCGGGGATTCAAACCTGGGTCTCCCAGATCCTAGTCCAACATTCTAACCAGTACACCACACTTTTGTTATAGTTCACTCGCACAGTCGAGTCCGACTCGTCGTCAGCGCTCCCTCTGAGCTGTGGAGTCTTGTGAGCAGAAATTCCACTTTATGAGCTACTGGCATTAAAGTTGTGAGCGAGCGATTTGGCTGCTGCATAAATTACTTTGCTCTGGAGCCATCCTTCCTGAGCTGAGACAAAAATGTGTGAGCCAGAGGCTAGAAAACTGTGAGCTAGCTCACACTAACTCAGCTTAGAGGGAACACTGCTCGTCGTGACCCCATGGACCCCATCACGCCAGGCTAGAATGAACACCACACTAGAATGAACTTAAGAAGCTGGCTTGGGTTAGCATTCTCACAAACAAATCCAGAAAAGAGATCCGATACACATTTCAGCTTCTCTATGATGACCTGGGGGAACCAACAACAGGATTACCAATGAAAATGGCACTTCCCATAAAGATTTGGTGCTTGCGATTTTCTCTGGGAAAAGCTGCTCAGGCAAAGGGCTGCTCTGGTGGTACTGCTCGCTCTGTGGGTCACAGAGAGTCACATTCATGGAGACCATCCATCAAAAAGATCCACAGTCCCCAACAGTCAGGAGCCCACTTTCTGAAACATAGGCCGTGTGCCACATTGACGAGATTGGGCTAGCCTGAGCTATCCAAGTCAGGATAGTTGGCTGCAAATGCCATGGAAGCTAATGGTTCTAAGCATTTTAGAGATCAGATTATAAGGACTGTATGCTTAATTATAGACTCACTCACTTGGGTGGCCACAGACAGTCTGTGTCAGTTATGAAGCCTGTAAAATGGGTGCAGCGGTGCCAGAATATTTGAGATAACACCTCATGGAGTACTTTAAAAAAATATTAATCTAAAGAATAGTAATGCTTTTAGAAAGAGAATGCAGGTTGAAAATTCACAGCAGAATGATGAACAACCAGAAGTCTAGAGCCAAGGCAGACCCATTCAGATAGACTGAAGGGAAGTTTTATCCTCATAGTGATCTAACGGATATGAATGTGATGAATGATAATTAAAGCATTAAAGTGTCAATACATGTCACTTACTCTGAAAAATAAAAACCTGAGCCTTAAGTCCACCTCAAAATAATGCTGCTGTCTTTGCAAGAAGACCTGTTAGCAATATAGTGCTTTACTTCTTACTCTTCTCCTTCACATCTGTAAGGTTACTATGATTATACAACTTATTTTCAGTCTATCTGGATGGTGCTGGTTGTGCCCTAGAGTTCTGGTTTTCTTGATGATCTCTTTTGTTCGACTGACTAAACAACAACATGTTTATTGTTTTCTAAAAGTCAAATGTAAGTAAGCCGCCCCTGAGCCTGTTCGCAGGGACGGCGGGGTATGAATGGAATAAATAAATAAATAGATTAAAGGAAAGTCCCAGCCTCTCTCATGCCCACTAGTATACAGCTGTTAGTTCATTTCTTCTGCTTTCCTCAACCGACTGTTGTGCTGTCACTATCTGCTGCCTCTGATACACTTCCAGCACAGTTTCCTGGACTGTCAAGAGGCAATTTCTACATTTTCTTAACGCTGCTACTGGTATGGAGAGGGGAAGAGACAGGATTATTTCTGAGAGGGTTTGTTTCTGGGAAAACTATGTCTTTTTTTTTTCCCTGTCAGCCACAGCTGTGAGCCTCCACAGTAATGTGGTGCTGTGAATAAAACTTAAGAACATAAGAACATAACAGACACCAATGTTGGATCAGGCCAAAGGCCCATCCAGTCCAACACTCTGTATCACACAGTGGCCAGAAATACCAGTGCCATCAGGAGGTCCACCAGTGGGGCCAGGACATTAGAAGCCCTCCCACTGTTGACCCCCCCCCCAAGCATCAAGAAGACAGAGCATCACTTGCCCCAGAGCCCCTATCTATACCTTGTGGCTAATAGCCACTGATGGACCTCTGCTCCATATGCTTATCTAATTCCCTTTTGAAGCCGTCCATGCTTGTAGCACCCACCACTTCCTGTGGCAGTGAATTCCATGTGTTAATCACTCTTTGGGTGAAGAAGTACTTCCTTTTATCCGTTCTA
>NW_015168063.1:95611-127538 GCF_001447785.1 Gekko japonicus
CTCTATCATGTCACCCCTCAGCCATCATTTCTCCAAGCTAAAGAACCCCAAGCGCTTTAACCTTTCTTCATAGGGAAAGTGTTCCAACCATTTTATCACTTGCAGAGAGTTCAGGGGAGTCAGGCTTCAGCGTCTTGTTCGGCCATCGTCTGTGATCGTAATAAAATTGAGTAGTTAAGTAAAATATCACTGGCCATCTCTCTCTTCACTTAGCTTGTGGGGTGGTTATGGAGACAAATGGCGGAACCAGCGTGATGGGGGTTGTGGTTAAGGTGTTGGATTAGAGTCTAGGAGACACAGGTTCAATTCCCCATTGTGCCGTGAAGCCTTGGGGGGGAGGCATGGCTGTGAGTCTAAAACTGACTGTGTACAGAAGGTCCCAGGTTCAGTCCCCAGATAAAAGGATCAGGTGGGTAGGTGATAATGAAAGACACCTGAGGCCTTGCAGAGCTGCTGCCAGTACCCAAGTGGACAAGGCTAACCTTGATAGATGAATGGCCTGATTCAGTCGCTTCATGTGCTTGCTGGGTGACCTTGGCCCTGTTATTCTCTCTCATCCTAACCTACCTCATCGGGTTGTTGTAAGGATAAAATGGAGGAAAGGGGAATGATGTACTCCTCTATGAACCCCTTGGAGGATAGGCGAGATTTATAAAGTGCTAGATTTTTTTAAAAAATGTATTAAATATGTCTAGAACAGATAGTAACTTTATAAGCCCTAGAAATGAAGTGTGAAATAAAATATAAAGGAATTAATTATGATAAAACCCTGAGCAGTTGTTCAAAGGACTATTTAATGTACAGGGGAGGGAGTGAATCACATTAAACTAGTCTATTTTTAGTGCTGTACCAGTATTTATTAATTATATTTCACGCTCTTCTTATCCAAGAACTCTGGGGGGTTTATGATTTGAAAACTGTAAACAGAAAACACTTAGTACTTTAAAATGAGTCCAACCTCGATTTAAAAAAAAGTTTAGGAGGGTAAAAAAAGATTGGAATGTTCAAACTATCGCACAATTGCACTCATATCACACGCTAGCAAGGTCATGCTCAAGATCCTACAAGCTAGGCTTCAACAGTACATGGATAGAGAACGGCCAGAAATACAAGCTGGGTTTTGAAGAGGTAGAGGAACTAGAGATCAAATTGCCAACATTCGCTGGATTATGGAGAAAGCAAGAGAGTACCAGAAAAACAAATACTTCTGTTTCATTGACTATGCTAAGGCCTTTGACTGTGTGGATCACAACAAACTATGGCAGGTCCTTAAAGAGATGGGAGTACCAGACCACCTCACATGTCTCTTGAGAAACCTGTATAAGGGCCAAGAAGCGACAGTTAGAACCGGATACGGAACAACTGATTGGTTCAGCATAGGAAAAGGAGTACGACAAGGATGTATACTGTCACCTTGCTTATTTAATATATATGCAGAGTACATCATGCGAAATGCTGGCCTGGATGAATCACAAGCGGGAATTAAGATTGCTGGGGAAAAGATCAACAACCTCAGATATGCAGACGATACCACTCTAATGGCAGAAAGTGAAGAGGACCTAAAGAGCCTCTTGCTCAGAGTAAAAGAGGAGAGCGCAAAAGTGGGCTTGAAGCTCAACATCAAAAAAACTAAGATCATGGCATCCGGCCCCATCACTCCTTGGCAAATAGAAGGGGAAGTCGTGGAAGTAGTGACAGACTTCACGTTCCTGGGATCCCAGATCACCGCAGACTGTGACTGCAGCCATGAAATTAAAAGACGCCTGCTCCTTGGGAGGAAAGCGATGGCGAACCTAAACAGCATGATAAAAAGTAGAGACATCACCCTGCCAACAAAAATACGCATGGTCCAAGCAATGGTATTCCCAGTAGTCATGTATGGCTGCGAGAGCTGGACTATAAGGAAGGCCGAGCGCCGAAGAATAGATTCTTTTGAACTATGGTGCTGGAGAAGACTCTTGAGAGTCCCTTGGACTGCAAGAAGAACAAATCAGTCAATCCTCAAAGAAATCAACCCTGACTGTTCCCTGGAAGGCCAGATAATGAAACTGAAGCTCAAATACTTTGGCCACCAAATGAGAAGGGAGCACTCACTGGAGAAGACCCTGATGCTTGGAAAGATTGAAGGTCAAAGAAGACGGGGACGGCAAAGGATGAGATGGTTAGACAGTGTCATCGATGCAACGAACATGAAGTTGAGCCAACTTCAGAGGACGGCAGAAGACCGGAAGGCCTGGAGAGAGCTCGTCCATGGGGTCGCGAAGAGTCGGACTCGACTGTGCAACTGAACAACAAAAAGGCTGAGCTCTCACTTAGCATTTTAGCCCAGCTTTTCTGGCAAAATGTTGTTGTTGAACTTTTGGCCAAAGCACTGGTCAGTATGGGTTGGGTGCCTTCATCAGAGTGTGTGCAGAGGAGAAACTAGCAGTTTATGCCTGTGAACAGGAATGCCCCCAATGGGGACCCAAAGCTACTTATATTATTCTCCTCTCTTCTGTTTTATCCTCACAACAATCCTGGGAGGTTGTTTAAGCTGAGAGTGTGTGACTGGCCCAAGGTCACCCATTGAGCTTCCAAGGCACACCTGGGGACTCGAACCTGAGTCTGCCAGATCCTAGTCTGACCAGAGTTAGGTCAGCCCCTGGCTTGTTTCCTTTGACCCTCCTGGTTTTCCATCATTCAGTACACTTCAGTAATAAGAGGAGAGCTCCTTCTCCAGTTTAGTTGAGGAAAAGGAGCCAGTGAGAAGAAGCACTTTGGAGTAGCTTGTTCAGAGTGAGTACCAGACTGAGGACTTCATCAGGGGCTCCCTGCAAGCAGCGGCAGCGGGTTGTAGCCCCAGAAGCGTCCTGATGGAAAGGACTGGCAAGAGCTCTCTACGGCAGACATGAGAGCGAAGCTGTGACTCTCAGCAAGAAGGGGGCATCAGAAAACTTGTGTGGAGTTAGCACTAGACTGACTTCTTCCGTTTCCTTGGATCCAAGTCCCGCTGAATTAGGTACGGCTTATTTTCACGATGAAGCATCCTTTAGGATTGCAAATAATGAAGGCAAAAAACATCACAGGCTCAGTTCATCGTTGAGATGTTTGACAAATGCAAGGAGTCCTCACATAACTCAGGTACATGAAAAGCATTAGAGAGGACAGCTGAGGATAGCGTCCTTAGGTGGAGCAGCTGTGCAGTACGCTGAGGTGTAGATTGCAAAAGGCTTTGAAGGTTAAATTCAAAGGGCCTGTTGTGGGTGTGGGTGTGTGTAGAGCTAAGCTCCCAGTCTTGCAAAAGCCTTGCCCATTGATTCATGTTAAGTACTCCCGTGGCCTTTATGTTTAAATCTGGCAGGTAGGTAAAATCTGTATGGAGTCTCTGGTTTATACATTTGCCTACCAGCCAGTTGGATCTTGAAGTCAGGCTTGCAGGTGGGGGGAGGGCTGAAACCCCACCCCGGCTTAGCCTCCTGGTGCCTCCATAGTGCTGCACAGTTGCAAAGGGGTCGAATAACAATGATTTTTGTGGTGTCTTCGGAAAAGACCTTTGTGAATCGCCACATTCACTTTCAATGTTAAGCTCGAGACAAGGAAGGCTCCTCTGAGCTAATTTACCATTGGTCGGTCCACAACAGCGACCAATCAGAACTGGACTAATTCCCTGCACAGCGACCAATCAGAACTGGACTAATTCCCTGCGAGGGAAGAACGCTCATTGGACTTTATTGGCACAACCTCATTGGTTGTGAATTGTAAGTAGGCGTGGCTACGTTCGCCTGGGAAGTTTTAAAAGGAGCCTAGCTCCCAATGTTAAACTGTTCTGGTTATGACTTATTGCAAGCGCTTGTTCGTATCTACAATAAAGGTGTTCACTTTGTTGAAATCACTCTCCGGATCTTTGTTAGCGGCGATCTAACAATTTTCCTCATCGAGTTGCATTAACGTTACAAAATTCAAAATGCTGTGAGACTGTGGTAACTGCTGCAGTTCGAACTCTCGCAAATAGGTTTGATTTGCTCGTATTTTTTCCTCACAATGTTCATTCTGTTTTAAAACTGCAAAAATTAAATGTTGGGGAAATGAGTTGCTTTCTAGACCCCCCCCCCCATCCACCACCCCACTGTTCGAAGTGTTTTTTCCTGAGAGGAGTAAAACCCTGGCCTACTGTTTTGTTGGCAGAATTGCAGTTTGGGGGGGGGGGAGCTGAGGCAATCTTCTCCAGCCTCTTCTGCATCCAGAGATTTAGCCAGTAGAATGGCTGACGCCTAAGGTTGCCAGCTGTGGGTTGGGAAATACCTTGAGATTTCGGGGGTGGAGCCTGAGGATGACGGGGCGTGGAGAGGGGAGGGACTTTAATGGGCTATAATGCCATAGAATCCACCTTCCAAAGCGGCCATTTTCTCCAGATAAACTCTTGTCCGAGGGTCATTTGTAATCCCAGGAGATCTCCAGCCCCCACCTGGACATTAGCAACCGTGCTGATGCAGGAGTAATTCTAACTATTGGTTTGCTGCTCCTATCATGTACAGAAAATACCACAAAGGAGTATCACGGATATAAAGCAGCCAAACCACAGCCGTGAACATTAACTAAGAAAAAAACTTTGAAAAACAATCTTATATTTAATTTCATTGAAGTTTTAAATTTAGTTTCTATACGCCTTGTTGGTTGAAGCAGGATCCGTCTTTGAAGGAGCTGTTTTGAAAGGGGCCCATCTAGCCCCCTTCTGCCAGCCTTGAACTGATTTATGATATCACAAATACTAAGGGCTGGACCCCGCATTTTGAACAGATTTTTTTGGCATCAAGCTTTGCGCTTCCAAATGCTATGAGTAAAGTGTTCCTCTTGGATAGTCTGCAGGACCAAGCGTCTGCCAGCAGCAAGATACTGCATTTGGAATTTTACTCTAATTAGTCTGGCCTTGTATTTTGTACTGATTCATGGCATTGAGCTTTTAGTGTACAAATAGTATTAGCCGGACCTTGTGTTTAATCTGGTAATTTGTGTTTTGTATTAAATTTGTTTATCAATTCATATCAATATATAACTTTGTATAAAATATAAAATCATTTCCCCAAGTTTTTAATTAGTTAATTTTCATGGTTGTGATTGTGTTTTGGTTGCTCCTATCATGTACAGCAGAAGGATTGTGGTTTGGTGGTTGCCATTCCCCAGTTCCAGGCGGGAGATTCTCCGGTTTTGGGGGCTTCTGCTCACTGCTGACCAGCTGGTCGGTGGGGAAAACCCCACCCCCAAACAGTGACATCACCACGTGACGTCCCTGATGCGCTGACATCACGTGGAAGTGATGTCATTGCATTGGGGATGTCACGTGGTGACGCTCTGGTTTTTGGGCAAAGCTCTATGGTTTGATGCTGATTTTACCATAGAGTTTTGCCCAAAAAACCCCAAAGCATCACCTCCAATGTCACCGACACGATGATGTCACTTCCGGGTGATGTCAGCATGTTGCCTAATGTCACCATCCACTCCCAGAACGCCCCCTCCCAATCCCCCCACAGGCACAACAATCCCATCTAGCAACCCTAGAATGACCTTGACCCAAGATCCTACAAAGCCACTGCTGGTCACAGTCGATAATACTGAACTCAACAGAACAAGGATCTGACTCAGTATAATGCAGCTTCCTTGTGTATAAATGGTGTGCAGATGCTGGTTTTAGATTTCCTTTCACAGGTCAAGTGAGATTTGTTCCACTAATCCTTTGGAATTCATTAGAGTGTTTTTATAATGAATTTTTACAAATTGATTCCTACTGTTTGGCTAAAGAAAAATCTGAGATCTGTAGATGCTGATGAATATATGATATCGAGGCTTTTAAGCATTAATATAATGTGGATTAATTAAGACGAGCTTTCTTTCCCCTTTTGAAAAGCAAAATGTTGATTATTTTTTTCCAACAGATGATGGGTATACTCCATGCTCGGAATAGTAAATATTTCTAGGCTGGCCGTGCTTTCTCGTTTTCTGCATACAGCCAAAGAGAAATTCTCCATTGTAATAAAAAAGCTCTCAAATAAGATGAGTATAGATGCTTGCCAGATTAGGCAAGGCCTGAAGGGATCATGTAATACAACCTCAGCTCCAAAAGAACATCTTGTACACTGAGCTCCCATCCACACCGTAAATTATTCTTTCCATGTGCTGATTCTCTTATGCTGTATTTTGTCTGTTGTTCACAGTTATCCTCTGTGAACTTGTTTATTTGGGGCTACCAGCCATAATAGTTGAGATCAAAACCTTCATGTTTGGAGGGAAATACACCCCTGTCTGTCCAGACACACAGATTGCTATGCCCCTTATGTGCTCCACATGAACTTCCCAGATCTGTCTTGTTAGTACGGTGTTTTGAGACAAAGCGCTCAACTAACGGAGCGCTTGACTAAGCTTAATCTTTGGTTAGATACGGCAGGGCAGTGTGTTCAGAGTGCAGTAAGCCCCACAGCAGGTTCGAATGCCATGCATTTTGCCAAAGGATTACAATTAAATGTTAGCAAGAAACAGAGGTGCCCCAGGCAAGATAGTGGCCAGTTTGGACATAGTAGACCAATGATGCTCAACATGGTGTCTGCTGAAGTATTTCTTGGAGCCTCCTTGCTTCTTGAGGCTTGGCGATGGGAAAGACCTCTGCCTGAGACTCCAGAGAGCCTCTGCCAGTCTGAGTAGACAAGGAGCAATTTATGAGTGTAGTCTAGTGGTCCATAAAACAGTACTACGGGTTGGCGGACTAGTGCAGTGCGCCACTTAGCTGATTGTAGGGATCAAATGCTGCTCGTTGTCGTTATGTGCATGGTTGTTCTCCCTTGGGGGTAATGTAAAAATGTAATTGTTTTGGAGCTGGCATGGGTTAGAGGGAATCCGCGATCTGATAGAGTAGAAGTGCGTAACTGCTTGGCTTGGAAGCCGCTTCAGCCGCTTTTGAACATGGGTGTGCAGTGCTTGTTTTATTCTCTTGAGTCTGAAACTTGTGGCTTTTGGCTTGCAGTGGGAAGAAGTTGGGAACTGTCTCTCCGCAGGTCCAACTGTCTCTTGCTCTGGATGTTGATGTAATTTGGCTCTTTAATTATAAAAGCTTGCAGGCTCTGTGCTTTTTGTTACGTTTTTAGTGTTGGTTGTTTGCACTGTGTTTTAAATAGACCTTAAAGAGACCTTAAGTCACCTTGACAGTTTCAGTTAGCAGGTGGAATGTAGTCATTTTAAATAAGTGATAAGTATCAGAACTGTATACTGGCAGATTTTTACATGCTATTTCTAGAGCTCATTTGCTCATTACACATTGCACTCTATTTGACCTTCCACCCCCCTCACTGGAATCTTCCATGTTTCATTCATTTGAGTACTTCCTCATACGTTTCTTGTGGTTACCATGAACCTCTGTCCTGTCACATTGAGGGCCCCCCTGGCCCATTGCAAAGTGGCAGGAATATCCAAAACTGCCATGGAACATTCTGGCTATGATTATTAATCACATAATTCCACCCTATCCCTAGCTGTTAGCGGTGTGTGGGCATGTATGTGGAAACAGATAGGATGTGTATAGATTAGCTTCGGTGACAGGCTCATAAATAGCAAACTTGTTTAGTCACCTGTGGTAACTAAGAATCTCCCCCAGGATACCAGACAGGACAGTTCATTTATTTATTTTCTTATTCCTCAATAAGTAGTATCCCTACGATATCTCCCATCCACTCATTATGAATGTCTATACTTGCTTAGTTTTAGCAAGGCTGTTGCCTTATTTATTTATTTTATTTATTTTGTTAGACTCCTGTCCCACCCTCCCTACAATGTAGACTTCTCATGGGTCCGTCTTAACATGAATACAATTAGTCGCGTAATTGTTCAGTGCTTTAAAAAGTTGTGGCTCTGCCCCACTTCTAGTAGACCAGATATTACTTATTTAGTTACATATGGTCAAGAGGCCTGTAAAAATCATTCTTTGGGCTAGTAACTTCTGGGCACTCACTTGTAAGACAGCCTGACAGTAATGTTGGCTGGTGGACAAACTGGAAATTGTTCAGCGGAGGCTCTAGGGCTTTGTGTTGTGCTTCAGAAAGGTTTCATATGCTGCAAGTCTGACTGTGGGAACTCTTTTGCCTCGTGGGGCATCTGCCTTGCCCAAGGGAATAGCAGCTTATGTTTCGGGCAGAATTCTTTTCCGTTCTGATAACATCAGTTCCTTGGAGACTTGCTTGGGTATGATGTAGGCTGTCTCTACCAGTGCAGGTGAGTTTCAGGTTTGTGTCCAGTGCTCAGTAATTAGCACAGTAGGTTTTCAGGCATATATGTGCTTTGTTTTTTTTCTTTTTTAAAAGACAGCTTTTATTTTATATGGCATCAGTGTCCACAAAGCAATGCAATGGTGACTTAGAGCCTGTTTTGTTTTTTCTGCTTTCAAATTCCTGAGTTAACAAATCTGAGAAATCACAGGTTGGAGTCTTCATTCATCAAATGCAAAATCCTTGTTTCACCCCCTTGTTAAAGTAGGGCAGTGAAATGGATACTTGCTGTGGACCTTGGTTAGCATTTTAGACCGAGACATGTGAGGCTCAGCTTGAATGTGGAAAGGTTTCAGACTCAGTCTGACGTATTTGTGCAGCAAACTGGATGTGGGTTTGATCTGGGCCTTGGAAGAGAGGCTACTGCAATCTCTGTGTTAGAGTGGAGGGGGGATAATTTCTTTTAAAATGATGGTTAGGACAAAAACAATAATAAATAGGAGCTGGCCACTGTCTTGGATGGTTGCCTGTTTGCCCAGAGGTTATAATAAAGTACCATTTTGGAACTTGATGTTATAGCTAGTGATACGGTGGAAGGGCCGTGGCTCAGTGGTGGAGCATCTGCTTGGCGTGCAGAAGGTCCCAGGTTCAATCCCTGGCATCTCCAGTTAAAAGGATCAGGTAGGAGGCATAAGAACATAAGAGAAGCCAATGTTGGATCAGGCCAATGGCCCATCCAGTCCAACACTCTGTCACACAGTGGCCAAAAATACCAGGTGCCATCAGGAGGTCCAGCAGTGGGGCCAGGACACTAGAAGCCCTCCCACTGTTCTCCCCTTCCCAGGCACCAAGAATACAGAGCATCACTTGCCTCAGTCTGAGAGTTCCGATCTATACCTTGTGGCTAATCGCAAATGATGGACCTCTGCTCCATATGTTTATCTAATTGAGGCAATGAGAAAGACCCTTTAGAGCTGCTGCGTGTGAGTAGACTTTGATGGACCAAGGATCGTATTCAGTATAAGGCAGATTCATGCGTGACTCATGTGTGATGTTGACAATAAGAATGAATGTGTAGAAATGGCTGGGCAGTTCTAGAAGCAGCCTATTATGTTCTCAAAGGGAGAGGGACTAATTTTTACATAGCTAGATTCAAATCCAGTAGCACCTTAAGGGACCAATAAGATTTTGGAGATAGAAGCTTTCAAGAGTCAAAAGCTCCCTTCATCCGAACTTTGACTCTCAAAAGTTTATACCCCAAAAATCTGGACTCAACTCCAGTGGTTCTACTACAGACCAAGACGGCTAGTCATGCCGGCCACATGACCATGGAAATGTCTTCGGACAGCGCTGGAACTTTGGCTTTGAAACGGAGATGAGCACTGCAGCCCTAGAGTCAGATTCGACTGGCTTTCGAGCAAGGGAACCTTTAACTTTACCTTCACTAGTTGCCTTTGTTACACCTTGAAACCTGTTTTCCACCCAACATCACCTAATCCAATGAACAGCACCATCCTAAGCAGAGTCACACCATTCTGAAGGCCAAACTCAATTCGCAGGTTCCCCGGGAGCCTCGCAACAGCTGTTAAAAAACAAAGGCGAGCCCCTTTGGCCTTGGAACTCCACTAAAGTGGGAGGGAAGGAGAAGAAGAAGAGATTGGATTTATACCCCGCCCTTCACTACCCAAAGGTGTCTCAGAGCGGCTTACAAACTCCTTTCCCTTCCCCTCCCCACAACAGACACCCTGTGAGGTGGGTGGGGCTGAGAGAGCTCTGACAGAAACTGCTCCTTTTCAAGGACAGCTCTTATCAGAACTACGGCTTGCCCAAGGCCATCCAGCCAGGTGCAAGTGGAGGAGTGGGGAATCAAACCCGGTTCTCCCAGATTAGAGTCCACGCACTTAACCACTACACCAGACTGGCTCCTTCCTGCCTCCCCCCCCCCAAGCTGTTTCCCCATACCAAAATACCGCTTGGGGGGGGTTATTTCGGTATTTTTGCTGCTCCACTTGGAGTACTCTCTGCATGTGTTTCTTAAGTCTGCGAACTAGGGAATCTTCCATCCTATCCTGAATTTTTTTTTTTAAAAAAAACTTATTGTACTGAACATTTATCTGGATGGAAAGTTCTAGCGAACTTAAAAGTTTGTTCACTGTTTTGTGAAATTATGATCGGTCCTAATAAAAAGACATTGGATCTCCCAGCCTAGCACTCTTAACTGCTACACGGCACATGACCTTTTAAATAAACTTGCCCTATTTACTAGGCCTTCTGAGCTGCGAAATTGTAGAAGTAGCTTTGGTTTGTCTACATTGTTCCTTGCCCTTTCATCTCCTGTACTACCTGAAGGTAGCACTATAGATGATAATGCTATAATTTCAGTCTGGACATAATCTCATGAATATCCTTCAAGGGAATCATGAGGCTTTCAGGGCTAAGCCTGCATAAAAGCTCTCTCTCTCTCTCTCTCTCTGTGTGTGTGTATGTGTGTGTGTGTGTGTTCCCCCTCCTTTCTTAAAACTGTCTGGAATGAAGAAGTGGTGGAAGAGCAAGATGAATCGATAAAATTACTGAGAAAATTTTGTAACGTGGGGGGCAAAAAATCCTTGTTCCATAATAACATAATACTGAAAAGGATATCCTTATTTCCAGTTACTATGAAATTTGTGTAATTTCTGTGACTCAAATAATAAGGATGGGAGGAAAATATCCCTGTTTCCGGGATTTGCATTCAACAGCAACAAAATATAACCAAGAAGGGGATGGAACTGGAACGCCTGACAGTTGCTGTAAGACCTTGTAGTTAAAGTCCCCACCCCTTTCTTGCTGGTAATTTTTTAAAAGGCAGGGCAGGTCCAGAATCTGGCCTTTGGCTCTTAGCTTGGAACTGGGGGAAAGCTCTCTTGGCAGAGTGTGTGTGTGAGAGAGAGAGAGTGCTGCCTTGCCCTGTAGTCTGAAGCCTTTTCCTCTCTGTTTTGCTTGCATCATGTTTTTATGCTATAAGCTGCTTTGAGTCTCCATTGGTCAGAAACATGTTTAAGTGAATTAAATAAATAAGCAAATAATCAGCCTATTGCTGACCCACTGCCATACTTGACCTCCCTGACCTGACAATAAAAATTGCACAGACTTAAAGCTGTGTTCAGATATCAGAATAACCCATGGTTTGATTAAACTCAAGTTTAACATGATGTCTCAGTGCAGGCTGCTTGTCAGTGGATGTTAAACTTCTGTTCTAAACCATGGTTTGTACCAGTTTGTTAAACTGTGGTTTGCACTAAGTGTGGCTTGTCTTCCTCTTCTGTTGGTTGTTAGTACTTCATGAGAGCGTACTTCTCCTCCCCCCTGCAGCTTTATCAAAAAAAACGTTTCATGCAGTTCTGCTTTGGTTCTCTGGAGGGAAAGCGCATAACATCACTTTAGCAGTGGCAGTATTTGGGTGAGCAGGCAAGGGCATTTAGTCAGAGCTGTGGGGAAAATCGCATTTTTTCATTGGACTTAATCAGTAAAAATGTAAAACTAAACGGGATATTATTCACGTAACCCAGTAGTTCCCAAACGTTTTGAAGTAGGACCCACATATAAACGTATTATATGTTTCAGGACCCACTTGCAAAGTAACTCCGTGCTACTGTCCGTCTCCTCAACACAAAACACAAGAATCTCAAATCAGCGAACAATTTTTTGAAAAAATTGGGGGGGGGATCACGTGTGTTAGAGTGTTGAGCTAGGATCCAAGTTCCAGTCCCAACTCTGCTGTGGAAGCTAGATAGTCTCGGCATAACCTACCGCACAGGGTTGTTGTGAAGATAAAATGGAGGAGAAGAGAATGATGTAACCTGCCTTGGATCCCTAATGAGAATAAAGGTAGGCTATAATGAGAATAGGGCCACGGTGGCTCAGTGGTTAAGACACTGAGCCGCAGACCGGAAGGTTTGTAGTTCGGCAGTTCAAGACCCTAGTGCCGTGTGATGGAGTGAGCTCCCATCTCTGGCTCCAGCTCCTGCCAGCGTAGCAGTTCGAAAGCCAGAAATTGCAAGCAGATAAATAGGAACCACTTCGGTGGGAAGGTAACAGCATTCCATGCGCCTTGGCGTTTAGTCATGCCGGCTGCATACCCACGGAGATATCTTTGGACAGCCCTGGCTCTTCGGCTTGGAAATGGAGATGAGCACTGCCCCCTAGAGTCGGATTTGACTAGCTTTCGAGCAAGGGAAACCTTTACCTTTATAATGAGAATAGAGGCAGTAATAAAGGCTGCCCTGAGCCTGCTTGCGGGGTAAGGGAATATATATATCCCAATAAATAAATAAATATAAATGAAGTAAATAAATTAATCAGTTAAGTACTTGTAAATATTACTAAGGATTACTAAGCAACAGGCTGATTTCATGACCATTTCATGCATTTATGCAGAGGGAAGCCCAAACTTGTTAGCAGGGTTTCCTGATCACCTTTCCTAGGTTATCCTGTTCCTCATCCTCCTTCCTGTCTTTGTGTCTTTCCTGCAAGAGAATTACAATCTGGCTTGGGTCGTCGTAGCCCATCACTTAAGAACTTCTGCTGTAACGCCCCGTAACTGTTCATCCATGTGCCCATGTATTTGTATTCTAGTTCGGCTTGTCTTTCTGAATTTCTCTCACTCCAAGGATTGCTAATGTCACCATGCACACCGCATGCATGTGTATGTATATGTATATATGTGTATGTATCTATATATAAAACTTTTAAGAGTGACCCACCAGCATATTTACATAACTATCGTTTTGAACTGCGTAGCAGTTTTTTGCTTTGGTGCTGAATTTTAGCTTTCTCTGTGTGTGATTCAGGACTTGATGGCTATCATGGGAATGTTGCTGAGCGTAAGCCGCATATGCGGAGGTGCTGCATAGCTCTGTTTCCCTAATCTCATTTTCTGCCTGGCTAAAAATTTCAACTTGTTACTGAATACAAATGCAGTTTTGTAATGTGCCGTTTCTGAGAAGTTACCAACTCAGGAAACCACATTTGTATAAACAGCTGTCTGGAGCCCAGGTGCTTTTCGCAGAGGAAACTAAACTTGATGTTTGGTGTATTTGTAGCTTGTTAAGATGCTAGAAAGCAGTCATAGCCAGAAAACATATAACTGAATTGATCTAATGTACTGGACTGATGGGTGCAGCCAGCTTCTGGTGACCCCGTAGGGTTGCAGCCAAGTTGCAACCGATTTATGGTGATTTCATAGAGTTTTCAAGGCAAGAGGTGTTCAGAGGTGGTTTGCATAGCAACCCTGGACTTCTTTCGTGGTCTCCCATCCAAGTACTAAATCAGGACTGACCATGCTTAGCTTCCAAGATCTGATAAGATCAGGCTAACCGGGGCCATGCAGGTCAGGGCAAAGCTAGGCTATTAAGAACTCCTGTTATTTCTGAAGGTATTTTAGCCAAATACCTTTCCTGTTATCTTTTTATGTGCCCGGGTGTGGAAAAATAAGTGCCTTGTGTGATTTGCCTGATTTTGTGACTCTAAGGGTTGATCAGAGGTTACATTTGCCTTATCTCCTTCAGGCCTTATCAGGTCTTTGTGATGCTAAACCTCAGAGAAGGTGAAAAGTTGTCATGTCCTGAAAAATACTTTGTACCTTCTCCTCCCCTCAGCTTCCAAATTTTGTTCAATTAGCTGCCACATTGGGGGGGGAGGTGTGAAGAGAGAGAGAGAGAGAGAGAGGATTCTGATAATGGTTTTTCAAGCGCTGAGGAGAAAAGTCACCTCATGATGGGGTTGGACTTGGACTAAATTTTCCACTAACAGAAGGGGAGGTATAATTTCTGCCAATTCCCCCCTTCAAGCTCCAGAACTTCGGTTTGCTCCTCATGGTGTTCTTGAGGGTTCCCTGTTCCCAGGGGTCATTTCGTAGAAAAAGAGGTGCAGGAGCTCATTAGTATAACTCATTAGGATAACTTATTTGCATATGCCACACCCCCTAACATTACTGGAAGTGTGTCAGAAGGCAACACCCACCGCTCAGGCTCCACTGGACTGTTTTGGATTGCTAGCTATTGGGGGGGAACGTGCAGATCTGTCCTCGCAGGGGAGGGAGAGCTTGTACCTGAATAAAACTTGGTCTTAAAGGAGCCATTGGACTGTTTTGGGCCGCGGAGCCGGGGGGAGCTTTGCTACTTACCTGGCTGCTTCTTGCTCTGACTGAGGGCTGCTGGGAGCAGGGGGTGGGGCTTGTTGCATGTGCCCGCCCCCTGGGCTCTTTACTGCCAGAGCTCTGCTCCTGTGTGCTCCTGCAGGAAATGACCCCAGCACATCAGTGAGACTAATGTTCAGGAAAATTGCTGTCTCATTGCTGCAGATGATACTGCAGTAATGTCTGCCCCTGAGGGAAAGACCTGAGGTAGGTAGGTAGTCCTGCACAACATGGGGCTAGTATGAATGCTTTTTGAGGTTCTCATTCTGGACCAAAAAGGGCCACAGATGTTTATTTCTTTTTAAAGTTAAACACATACTTAAGTAGTGTTAGAGCTGTGAACAGTGACCTTAGACAAAATTGTAAAGAGCAAGAGTTAGCCTAAAGAGAAGAGAGTCGTGATTTAAACCTGACTGAAAAACAGTCATGAAAGCGGCTGATAATTGGGAAGAGACAAGCCAAGTTTCTTTTGCCGTATGGTATATTATGGCCAGCTTTGTATGCTTTTAATTTGAAAAGAAGTGTTACACTTTTTGGCTTCTAAACGTAGTTGTTTTTACGGGGTCTTGGAGAGTTGTGCTTATTCACACTGCATCTTCATCTGAAACGTTACCTGCTTAAATTATTCTGAGGTCAATTGTGTTGTGCTTCGATCTCTTTCGACTGGGTTAATTTTGTCAAGTGTAATCTTCATGGGAATGACTCTTGCCTGTGAAACAGGAGTGGTGAGTATGTAGTACTCCTTATCTCTGCAACTCATAATGCATAATCTGCTGCAGTAGTTTTCAATCTTTTGATCCTAACCTGCCACAGAAAGTCCCTTGTAATTCTGTACCATATATCTTTCCTCTTTTCCCCTTCTGTTACCTTCCCCCCCTCCTTCTCTTCAAAAATAAAGAAACAAAAAGTTGGGGGGAAAATTTCTTTGAAGTTACTTTGAAGGTCTTTGTGCTCACTGAAACCATGTGAAACTTTGCATTTTTTGGTGATAGGAAGTTAAACTACTTACTGGAGCATTCTTTGGCTTAGTGTACACAGAGGATACCTGTAAGGCATTCTGACAGGAACTGTACTTTGTACCTGGAATCTTGTCTGCAGTTATTTTCCAGGACGAATTAAGGACCTGTATGTATCTGTTCAAATCTCTTTATTAACCCTGTGTCAAGGCTTATCAAAAAACATCCTCCCCTTCTCCCCCTGGTACATGCACACCTCTGGTGCGTCACTGGTTGCACACACAAATCGGCCTGCTTCTTCCACCACTGAGTTGTGTAATAATTAAGCTGCAGTTGCTGGGAATAAGGTGTTTTTTGGTCGTCCCCCCTTTACAATGCCTGGAAGAGCCAACAAAACAGAACCCAGGATTTATTTCTCTTGTGTTCTGAAGCAGAAGGACTGCCTAAAGGAATGCATTTTGCAACTCCTAAGAGGGTTGGGCAGAAAATGGGAATGGAATAAGCAGAATAGAACTGAAGAGGTTCTCCTTCCCCTGCCCCCTGCAAGAACAGCAGGAGAAGGCAAAGGAGGGTTGGCACATTCAGGTACCCATCTCTTCTTGGATAGGGTTGCTTAAGTTCTGGGCATTCCCTGTACGCAGTTTCCCTTGGGCCTGTGCTAGAGCTCAGAGCTCTCACTGGCTTCTAACTCCTTTTTTCCAGCTCAGTTTCAGTTTATTCTGTTAGTCAAAGGGCATAACAATAGATGCAGGATACTGTTACCATATACAAATGGGACAGGCATTCAGAATAAAAGGTTACTAGGGTAAAAGGCCAGTAGGGTGGCTGTGTTCATCTGTTGCAGTTAAAACAAAGAATCCCCAAAGAGTTCTGTGGGGCCTTAAAGACCAACATATTTATGAATGTGTAAATGCCTGTGGGCTGTAGCCCATAGGGTTGCCAACCTCCAGGTGATGTGTGGAGACTTCCAGGTATTATGTTTGATCTCCACATTGTGGAGATGAGTTCCCCTGGAGAAAATGGCTGCTTTGGAGGGTGGAAGAAGAGGAGACTGGATTTATACCCCGCCCTTTCCCTGCCCTAAGGAGTCTCAGAGTGGCTTACAATCTCCTTTCCCTTCCCCTCCCCACAGAAGACACCCTATGAGGTAGGTGGGGGCTGAGAGAGCTCTTTTGAGGACTGCCCTTGAGAGAACAGCTCTGAGAGAACTTGTAACTGACCCAAGTTGACACCAGCAGCTGCATGTGGAGGGGTGGGGAATCAAACCTGGTTCTCCCAGATTAGAGTCTGTGCTCCTAATCACTACACCAAACTGAACTCTGTGGCATTGTACCTCACCGAGGTCCCCCCTCCCCAAATCTCACCCTCCCTAGGCTGCACCCCCCCCAATCTCCAGGAATCTCTCAGCCTAGAGTTGGCAACCCTATATGGCCAGTGCATGAAATGGATTCTCAATTATCAGAAACATATACGTGGTAGAATAAAATAGGGAGTTTGGTGGCGCTTTAAAGACTAACAAAATTTATGTATCGGATGAAGGGGGCTCTGGCTATGCTGGAATGCGAGTGTAAACCCATCAGCCTGAATTTGTTTGCACGAATTGTGTGTGGATCTTAGAAAAAGAGGCTAGCTCAAAGCAAGATCCAAGAGTAATCGGTTCACTCAGGATGGGTGTGACACGTTTCCAGCTGTGTTGAGATAGTCTGAAACTTTTATATTTTGACTAACCCATCTGGAATATACACAGGAGAGGGGGGGAAGTGTGTATTTTATTTATGTCCTGCTTTTCTCCCTTATTACCACATTTGCCCCTCCTCCACTCTAGCCTCAGAACAACAGCCCTGCGAGGTAGGTTAGGCTCTGAGAGACTGACAAGCCCAGGATCACCTGGCGAGATTCCATGGCAGTGTGAATAATGATGAACCTTGAAATGGAAAAGAGAAAATTAGGCAAGATAACATTCTGCCCCCTTCTCCAGGAAAGACTTGGAGATTGATGACTCATTTCAGGTGTTAATTATCTTTGACAAATCTGTGATTCCTCATCTATTGTACTAGCTTAACATACTTTGTGAACAAGGTCTGCTGATTAGATTTGAATGTGATTACATTATGTGGATTTCATGGCATTTCATAGTCTCTTCCTACTACGTAGAGAGAGAATTCAACTCATTGCTTCTGAAGAAGGGAGTTGTAGTTCACAAAACCTTATGCTAGAATAAAATGTTGTTAGTCTTCAAAGTGCCCCGAGACTCCTGTTTATCTTTTGCGGTAATGGACTCATCTGTCCCCCTGGGAAGATAAATGTAGTGACCATTCTGTAATCTGCCTTGATTCAAGTCTGCTGGTGCCTTGTTGGTCTCTAAAGTGCTACCGGATTTGAATCTAGCTGATCTATTGCAGATCAAAACAGCTACCCTCTGAAACGAATATTCTGTACTTGTCGATGCCAAGATCAAACTGCAGTCCAGTGGCACTTCTAAGAAGTTGATTCCAGTGTAAGTTTCTATGACTTGGACACACTTCATCAGATCCAGTGGAGTATACATTCATTAGATGCATGATTTTACTGGCATATTTACAGCAGAAGAGTATGTGTGTGTGGGCGGGGGGGGGGCTATTTTAAAACCAAATCTAATAGAGAGAGTAGTTCGTTCACTCCAGGAAAGTCCAGTGTGGTGTAATCTTCAGAGTGCTGGACTAGGATCTGGCCAACCCAGGTTTGAATCTGTACTCTGCCATGGAAGCTTATTGGGTGACCTTGGGCCAGCCACATACATTCAGCCTAGCCTGCCTCACAGGATGGTTATTGTGAGGATAAAATGTAGGAGAGGAGATTGATGTAAGCTGCTTTGGGTCCCCGTTGGGGAGAAAGGTGGAACATAAATGAAGTAGATAAATTACTTCTCCGGGACAATCAGGGCCATTTCCAGCTACTAGGCAAAGTAGGATTAACATAAAATCTAGTGCAATCTGAAGATACAGGAGCTATGCAAGATATGAACACCTATAGTGAATGAAGTATCAGGAGTCCCTGATAAGACCTGGGGGATTAAATATTCTTGAATTTGTTAATGAATTCTAATCCAGTCATTTCACATTGGATGCTCCCTTTGAAGCTCCCTTATCTGAGAACAGCAATTAGAGAACTAGTGTGGTACAGTGTCAAGCTAAGAACTGGGACACCTAGGTTGAAATCTCCAATCTGCCACGGAAGAGCTTGCTGGGTGACTGTAACACACTCCTAACGTAACATAACTCACAGGGTTGTTGTGAGGATAAAAAGGAAGAGAGGAGAGTGATGTAAGCCACTTTGAGTCCTCATTGGGAAAGGAGTTGGGGTATAAATGAAGTGAGTAAAAGAACTTAGATCAGCAACAGAATGCTCTGGTGCTTTATTAACGGTGTTTTGGTGGGGTAGATGTACGTTAACTTGTTTTTAGAAATGTATGATGATTTGGTGTCCTTGCTGCTCTTTTAACCGCCTACAAAGCACGATATAAATACATTTCTGAATGTTGTGATTTTTTAAAAGAATGCCAGATTTGTGTTCGTTTTTTTGGGGGGCAGAAGCACGGGCCTGTTTTTCTCAGTGTAGAGACTAGAAGGCCATTCTTGACACAGGATAGCAAACGTTACACTGGAAGATGGGCAAGTGAATGCGGCAGAGAAAGTGTGGCTGATGAGATTAAGTCCTGTGATTGTGTTGCTTTGGGCATATAGGAGGAGGAAACTTGATAGGGGGTTGACTTGGTTATGTGAAGCAATTGAGCATCCGCGGCAGTTAAGGAGAGCATCTGGTCTGTTTCACCCATTGTTGGTTCAGTCACACCAGCCGATGAATTCTTATTCAGCCATCTTTCACTGGAGTTTCTCCTTAGAGTTTCTTTGAAGAATGGTGAGTTTCGGCAGCTGAGCATCCTGGTAGACTTGAAACGTCCCCCCCCCCCCCCCCCGGGTTGGGGGGGGTGCGTATTGCCATTTCTTCAGTTTTCAAAATTTTCTGCAGTTTTTTTCTTTTTGCATAGAGACTGACCTCTTTGTCCTTTGTAGACAGCAGAGGGGCATTGTTGGCAGACAATGGCATATCTAAACGTTAAGTATTAGGAGATGAGTAAGACCCTGCGGTGGCTCAAGTGGTTAAGACGCTGAACTGCAGGCTGTGGAAGGTCGGTAGTTCAGCAGTTCGAGACCCGAGTGTGCCGCATGATGGAGTGAGCTCCCGTCTCTAGTTCCAGCTCCTGCCAACCTAGCAGTTCGAAAGCAAGAGATTGCAAGTAGCTAAATAGGTACCGCTTTGGTGGGAAGGTAACAGCGTTCCGTGTGCCTTGGTGTTTAGTCATGCCGGCCACATGACCACGGAAACGTCTTCGGACAGCGCTGGCTCTTCGGCTTGGAAACGGAGATGAGCACCGCAACCCTAGAGTCGGATTCGACTGGCTTTCGAGCAAGGGAAACCTTTACCTTTACCTAAGACCCTGATAGTATGGTGGATAGCCTTACGACCAGTAGTAATGTTGCGTTGGTACATATGGGGACATATTTGGCATCTGGGCTTAGTCAGGCATGGATCCCTGGGCTAATGTCTCTGCTAGTTGTAATTCAGATAGAAGAATCCAGCCGGAATGGGCACAGTTTTGGAAACTGTTGTAAACCATTTGGAGGAATAATTTGTTTTTAAAACTGACATAAACACCCAAGTTTCTTTAAGACTCTGGTTCCCATCATTTTTGTCATAGAGACCCACAAGTCCAATTTTTTTTGATACGGTGATCCATTTAAAAAAAGAGCATATACAAATCAATGCAACTGGAAAAGTCTGGGACTTGTTTTTTCAAGCTTCTCAACCCAGTTTTGGATTGGGACGCGAGTGTTTGGAAACAGTGCTTTAAGCAATTGATTAAAAGATTTTTAAATTGTTTGCTAGAAGCTTGTGGTGATTTTGCATCCTCTGGGCAGGCTTTTTGAGTAGGGACAGAGTTATGCCGTTTCTTCTCTTTCATAGCCTGGGAGTTGTAGTCCTGCCTTTTGGATTTAAAACTCCTGAGCTAGAAGAGGATCGGTACTATAAAACAGGTAATGTATAGGAAAGTGTTACGAATTCATCTTTAATTTTGAAGTCGTTTACTGTTAGCTGATACAGCTTGGGGTTTTTTGCATTTGTTAGGTAAGCTAGAGCAGGAAGAGATAAAAACCAGTTTTCTTTAGCAAATTGAGTGATTGAGAACAAGGGTCTTTCGATTAGGGTTAGCAGTACCCTTCCATATGTTATATGCTTCTGTGAAGATCCCCCTAGCTTTCTTTCCTCCCTCCCTTGTATATCGCAGAAATTACCACTGGTCATTGTTTACCAGGGGTACTCACCCTGTGGCTTTGACCTAGATCAGTGATGGCGAACCTTTTAGAGACCCGAGTGCCCAAACTGCGACCCAAAACCCACTTATTTATCGCAAAGTGCCAACACGGCAATTTAACCTGAATACTGAGGTTTTACTTTAGGAAAAACAACTCATACATTAACTTAAGATGATCCAAACAAAGTAAGGAAAGCAATCCCAAATGCTTTCATTTACTTAAAATTATTTGGCAGCGAATTCGACACTTTAATGATGGTCTGGGCCTGACTGGGGCGATGGCACACGTGCCCACAGAGAGGGCTCTGAGTGCCACCTCTGGCACCCGTGCCATAGGTTCGCCACCACTGACCTAGATGGTCCAGGCTAGCCTGATCTTGTCAGATCTCAGAAACTAAGCAGGGTCGCTCCTGGTTAATGTCTGGATGAGAGGCCACCAAGGAAGCCCAGGGTCGCTACGCAGAGGCAGGCAACAGCAAACCACCTCTGAGCATCTTGAAAACCCTACGGGGTCGCCAAGAGTCAGCTGCGACTTGATGGCCCTTTCCACCACCACCACCACCACTCGCTCTGTGGCTCATAAAAAGCCACGTTGACAATCACTACCAACCAAAAGAGCCACATTGACTCTCATCCCCCTGACGTGAGACCTGCAGTTTTGGGAGCCTTGGTGCTTACCCATTCCTCCGACAGTGGCTGTTTCAAGGTGGTAACCCATTGCCAACCACAAGTCCTCTGGGCAAGAGCCTTGCCCACTTTCCTGAACTATAGGGCAGGTGGCACCTTCAAGGATGGTGCTCAGAAGAGCTACCGGTGGTGGCGTATCAGATAGACATGTGGTTCCTGAGCCGCTGTGTGTCACTGCTTTATACCTTGCTGATATTGCCCCTAGACGTGTTGCTGCAGACCATGGCCAGAGTGCCTAGCCTTCAGTGAACTACTGATAGTCGTGGTAGTGTCCACGATCTGTGTTTGTGTGCTGAATTTATTTTGAACTAAGAATTCCAGAATGTTGCCTATTTTGCTAGCACAATGGGGCCTCTCTGTATTGGAAACTGGATCTTGCAACTTCGCTAGTTTGTGCTGAATTCTGAAAATCCTGTTTTCAGGGGAGGGAAGCCAACACCACTGTGCACATGTATAGCCTCTCAGTGTGCCTTCTGGATTGTGGAGAAAGGACTTATAATTATGAAGCATCTTTGGCAGAGCATGAGAATGGCTTGGTCCCCATGTGCTGTGGATCCTCCCTGCAAAGGCAGCCTGGTCCCATGCAGGCTTACTTGGAAGGAAGCCACCTCTTATTCAGTGAGATTTACTTCAGAGTAAGCATGCCTAGGATTTCAGCCTTAATGCACCAACCAAGTGGAATATTGCCGTCTTGTTTAGCTTGGGGAATTCCCTGTGGCGTTGGACTCGTAGATGTTGGAAACAAGATATACTGTCAGGCCACACACAATGCTAACAGAGCGATCCTGCTGTAATTTGTTGGGGGGGGGGAGTGTTGCCGAATGAAAGGGCGTGTAGCAGTGAAGAACTTTTTATCAGCCATGGCAAGGCATAGAAGGATTCTCTGTAAGAACATTTGGTGCAACTTCCGCAGGCCATGCAAAAAACCCCAATGGATAAACTTAGAAGCTACCTAGCTGTATTTGGATTATGAATTGACAATAATAATAATAATCAGGATTCACGAAAGAGGGGCAAGAGCTGCTTTGCATGAACAGTAGCTAGGGTTTTTATTTATTTATTTATTTATTTACGTTATTTGCAGATCGCTTTTTTCCCAGGGACTCAAGGCGGATGACACAGAGTAAGTCAGTACAATCAACAAAAAGGTGACATTCCGTAACCAGTGCCTTAAGATTTCAGAAATCTGGAACCATCAGAAATAACTCAAGCAAAGCATAAGTATGAGAATGGCACAATAAACAGTGTAAAAAATTACATGATAGGATCCTTTTTGCAATAAGCTGTGCGCAGCAGTATAAGGCCATAATTCCAATCATTCATCCAAATAAGTTTGTGAACAATTTTGTACAGTGCAACCCTTGTTATCTGCTCAGAACTAGTTTCTACAACTCAGAAGTAGTTCAGTTTTGCATTGTTTACAGAAAGCCCCCCCCCGGGGAGCGGGAGCTTTCCTGACTTCCTTGGCCAGGCCATTCCATAAGGCAGGAGTCAGGATGGAGAAAGCGCATGAAAAGCCAGTTACTGATTTTGCCCATTTGCAGTTTGGCACCTGCAGAAGCTCCAGGTTGGGATATTCCTGGAGATTTAGGGGTGGAGCCTGGGGAGGGTGGGGTTTGAAGAGGAGGGAGGTACCTCAGTGTGGGATAAGGCCATAGAGGCCACCCTCCACACTGCCACCATTTTACAGATCAATATAGGCCTTTAAAAATGTCTCAAGGGCCTGATCCTGATGGGGCTTGCAGTGAGGTGGGACTAGGTGCTCCTTTGTCTGCCCCCCCCCCGTGTGCCTTTTCAAGTGCCAAAACAGCCACAGTGGGCTGTGAGCACTAAAATGTCTCTTTGGGCCCTGAGATGTTCTGTGAATGAAAAGCCACACGGGAGACACTGCTTTCCCCTCAGCCAGTGTTATATTTGAAGTCCAGGGCTGTGGTAAAGCAGGAAGGCCTGTATCCTTTCCTGGGTAAAGACAGTAGTCTGGAAGCTGGCCCGAGGAGTAATCCTCCTACTGCAATATTGATCTCCAGAAAAGAGAGTTCTGCTTAGGCTTGCCAAGTCCCCCCAGGGGGCGGGGAAACCCCCGCCTGAGAGGCCCGTTACCCGCCGCTGGCGGATTGGGCCCGGGGGGAACCCCACCCCCAAAGCACGCGATGTGACCGGCGTCAGCACGTCACCCAGAAGTCGCGTCGGGCGCATTGGGGGCGGGGCCGCAGTCATCCGAGGGAAAACTCTATGGTTTTCCCTCGGATGATTGTGGCCCCACCCCCGGCGTGCCCGACGTGGTTGCGTCACTTCCGGGTGATGTGGTTGTGGTGCGCGCGCACAAAGCGCGCACATACAGACTCCCAGAGCAGCGCTGGAGTCTCCCACTCTACATACAGTAAGGACTTGGCAACCCTAGTTCTGCTTAATTAACGCTTTGAAAGCAGGTGGTACGGTTGGTGTTGTAAGTGTTTTTGGAGAACGAGGCTGGGTTCAGAGATTACACGATTGTGCAACAACTGGTTCCTCGACCACACATATGTGACAAATCCCGGTTTGTTACATAATCCCCCAACATGTTTGCTGCTTGCCTTCTTTCCATCTCACAGCTTGATGGGCATCTTTCCTGTGCAGCTGGTTAATCCATGGCTAAGCCACCTGCACGAGGCCCTGCTATTCAAGAATGTGTGGCTTCTGAATTCAAATGCCGCAGTGAACCACATACAAATTGTGGTTAGAAACTGGCAACAAACCCAGGTTTGGAATCCCAGTTTGTTGCCAGTGAAAAAAACCTGCTTTTTTGGCCTTTAAAAAGAAATCAGACATCACAACTAATGGGAGTTTGAGCAGACCAGAGTTTATCATAATATCTGAATGTAGCCTCAGGAATTTGTTCAGACCTCTGAAGATCTAGGTTCAAATCCAGACCATAAGACAAGCTCTGCAGGATCAGACCCACAGTCTATCTAGTTTGGCATCGTGCTTTCTATAGTGACAACCAGGTACCCACAGAAGGGGACACAAAGGCCAAAGCTCTCCCCCCATTGCCACCCCCTTAAGAACTGACATCCAGATTCACACCTGAAAGGTAAATGGATTTGCACTGTTTTTATTTTACGGGGCTGTAGAGAGGATAAATTTGGTATAAAGATAAATATCATATTGTGGCTAAGACTGCTTGCAGATGTCACAATAAATTACAGTTCATGAACCATGGTTTGATTAAACTCTGGGATGGTGTGATGTCTGAATACAGACTGAGCCCTTGAGGTAGGATGGAGCCAAGAAAGATAAATGCTCAGAGCTGTTTTTGAGAAACAAGAAGTACTTATCAGATAAAGCCGTTTGCCTTATGTAGCAACTTCTTCAAAGTGAAAGCAAATATTTGAAGCAGACTTGCTGGAAATCCAATTTAAAAGTAGGCTTTATGTTGGAGCAAAGATAAGAGGTCTGAGTAAGCTGTCAGGATGAGTAAATTTTATATTCAGTCTGTAATTGTGAATAATAATTCAGTTTGCTTCTAAAACTTTTATTTGTCCTCTGTGTTTGCAAAAGGACTGCAACTTCCCAGGAGGTTTCCAGGTTTGGCAAGTGAGGGGGTAAAATGAAACTTGTGTAAGAAATTGCAGCCTTTGCTCAGTTGCAGTTTCTACAACTCATCAGGGGCCGAAGGCTGCAGAGGAGGTTATTTTTTGTGTGTGGGCCAAAAACTTCCATAATGAATGGAAGGTGTAGAAGAACATTTGTACCCACCAGTCATTGCTCTGAAGTTTGCTCGGAACTTTCAGATCAGGAAGTTTCTGTTCCCAAGCAAGTGGCATCCTTAAAAGAAAAGTACACTTTGCAGATAAGATATTGGGTAAGTGCATGTTTCTGGTTGTGCCTCTGGGCATTCTGCGTATTTATGAACTCTTCCTTTCTTGACTTGTAACACAGAAGGAAAGGAAAATGCCGAGCCTACAGTGACCGATAACTTAAGGACGTTATCCAGGTCAGATTGTGGTTTGGGGGAAGCAAAATCTCTTAGGAGTCCACTATTCCAAACGAGGTTGCGAACTATACTGATGTTATCTTGTTACGTGTTGGTGTAATTTTATTGTCGCTGTCACAATTCGAGTGAGATCTTACAAACCAGCAGAAGCGTGCGGTTTGGACAGGTAAAAAGGAAGTTTGAATCCCCACATTAAATGAAATGTTATGATCTTGGGTACTGGCTTTTCCAAAAGATCCGTTATTCTGGGATGCCTGAATTCTGGTGTTGTAATCCAGTAGCAAAGTCTGCAGGTTGAATGGTTGCTGCTTACCTTCCTTGCTGGTGTTTGAAATTGGAAAAAGTGGTGTGGAGCTAGCTTCCTGGCCCTGGGCTAGCCTTCTCATTAAAAGTGGTGGAGGTTAAATAGAATAACTCTCTGTTGGTGATTCCCAAGCGTGTGTTTCCTGTGGATTCCCTCTGTCAGAGTTCGCCAAAGATATTTATTCACAGGACAGGAAGAAAGCGTCTCCTGCTGCTCACATGTCGAATTTATTATTGTGTCTGGAAAAGTCTTCCAGTTCTTAAACGTTGATTTGCATGTTCTCTGGGGCTTCTTGATAAATTATTTGTGATAGCACTCGCCAAATCAGAATTGGGAGGTGAAAAGGTGGCAAAACTCAATATGTGCATGCTAGCAAAATGGCTGCTATCATGTCAAGGGGCAGAAGAACATAAGAACCGTACTGGATCAGACCAGCAGTCCATCTAGCCTAGCACCATGTCTCACACAGGGGCGAACCAGATGGGTAGCCCTGTTAGTCTGAAGCAGCAGAACAAAGTGTAAGTCCGGTGGCACCTTTAAGACCAACAAAATTTTATTCAAAGTATAAGCTTTCATGTCCAAGCACACTTCTTCAGGTACAGTCAGCCAGTTACTATGGAGGGCCAGGAACAGGGCACTGAGGCCAAGGCCTTCCCCATTCAGTTGCCTCTTCGCTTTCAGTTTTTAATTCCAAAAGAAGATGACAGTAGCAAGACATTAATATATACACTTGTACAAATTCAGTCATAAAATTTGTCATTCTAAAGCTTTATGGAAAGGGGACAGTCTTTGCACAAACTGATTAGATTAGAACCCAGTATCTCTGAAGCGGGTAAGTTAATTTAGACAATAAAGCTACTTTTCCCAAAACAGGTGAGCCGGTCCAAAATAGGGGATCTTGTTTAATCTTCCAGCAAGTGGCAATACCTAATCTAGTAATTGCAGGCAAACTTGCTGCAGATTCCCTTTCAGAAAGCTGTCTTTCAGAAAGCACCACCACCAGCGGAGGTGGTGGTGGGAGCTGCCGTCAAGTCACAGCCGACTTATGGTGAAGCCATGGTGAAGTGTAGTGGGTTAAACGCATGAAGAAACCACGGAGACTGATGTAGTGATCAGCTTGGTTTACTAGTACACAACAAGACAAAGACAAACGGCTGGCTGGCCAACTATATACATACCTGGGGAAACACCCCTAAGTCCCGTTGGTGGGTTTAAATCTCCCGCCACGGTCCCATTGGTCCCCCAGTGGAGAGACCAGGAGCCTAGTCCCCAATTGTTACTCCAGATTCAAGCTCTGGAGTGTTAGCTGACCTCTGGTGGCGGTCAGCAGACACAACACATGGTGTTGACAAGGCAAGACATATTCAGGGGTGGTTTACCGTTGCCGACCTCCGCGTAGCAGCCGTGGGTTTCCTTGGTGGTCTCACATCCAAGTGCTAAGCAGGACGGGCTGCGCTTGGCTTCTGAGGTCTGACGAGATCACGGTAGCCCGGCCATCTGAGTCAGGGCACAACCAGTTATACCAGAGATTTAAATCTGACACCTGATTCCCCAACCTCTTATGACTACATCCAAGATTGCAGTCTGCCTGCTCTTTCCTGTTGAGTGGGGGGGGGGTGACTGTGTTACTCTTGCATCTTAATAGCCCACCCCCTCCTGGGTCCTGTTTTTTGATAGTGCACAACTTTGACAAAGCAGTATAATCCAGACACTGACTTTCGTGCACATGATATAAATGCATATTACACTTTGACATTGAGAAACCCGATCAGCTCCCCTGCCTTCGCCTTCTCTCCCGGTCCCTGCAGACACAAGCTTGGCAGCACATGGTGTTCTTTGGGAGAAGGAAAAATGATATTGTTGGGTGCGTGTGGTTTTAAAACTTGTCGGTTCGCTTGCATTTTTAACAGGTGTCAAAGAGTTAAGGGAGCATGGTTATGTAATTGACCTTTATTGCACGTTCTCGTCTGGTTTTCTGGAGTACCAATTACATAGAAGAAAAGGTGTATTTTCCTGGGTTACATATGGAGTATTCCAAAAGACTGTTGCATGTGAGAGTTTCTTCTGTTACTGCAGTGAAATGTGTTTGGACCAATATGTACGATTGCTGCAGCAGGCCCCTGATCCCCACCACCGCTTAATAGCCCAGTGGGGGAAAATAAGGCGAAAGTTGCCATTGTGTCATGATATAATTTCCAGGGTGAACCCAGAACTGACATCACGCCACTCAAAGATTCAGCCTAAACACTATGGTAAAACCATAGAGTTTCCGCTGAGTTCTAGAGTGGTGTGGCATAACTTCTGGGTTTGCCCTGGAAATGATGTCATGCCTCAATGCAATGGTGCCCCCCCCCCCGTGCTGGCAGCCAACCACGTGCTGGCATCCTTTATGCTAGCAGTGGACGGCAATTTGAAAGTGAACTATTTAACCATTTAAATGGGTTCATTTGTCTAAATCAGGGATTTACAGGCTGCATCTTTCTCTTTCTCATTTTTATTTCACCTGTTCTCCACAAAGCTCAGCGGAACACATGTAGTCGCACACACACCCCTCCCATTTTATCCTCACAGTTATTCTGTCAGGTTTTAGGCTGAGGGGGTGTTACTGGCCCAAGGTCGCTCAGTGAACTTTTGTGCCTAAACAGGTATTTTCTAAAATTTCTCTCATTACTGGGTTACTTCTCCTAAATGCATACTCCACAAAGCTGTGCTGTTAAAATGTCACCAAGAGGACAACTGCTGATGAACTTCCAGAAGCTTTGGCGCATTATACTCATGTGAAGAAGAAGAGGTTGGATTTATACCCTGCCCTTCACTACCCAAAGGTGTCTCAGAGCGGCTTACAAACTCCTTTCCCCTCCCCACAACAGACACCCTGTGAGGTAGGTGGGGCTGAGAGAGCTCTGACAAAAACTGCTCTTTTTCAAGAACAGCTCTTATCAGAACTATGGCTTCCCAAGGTCATCCAGCCAGGTGCAAGTAGAGGAGTGGGGAATCAAACCCGGTTCTCCCAGATTAGAGTTTTAAAATGGAATTTTTAAAAAATATAATATTTATAAAGCCCTTCTACAAATCTTTTTGAGAGCTAGTCGTCTTTGGGCCTTCTGTTTTACTTTCTTCTGTCACTTATACACAAGTTTATCTCGAAATCATCTTCGTCAGGGGATAAGTAGGCAGGTTGTGAGACCTGTTGGCTGTGTATTAATAAACAGGTTCTGCTCCTTTGAAAGTGAAAAGGCTGATTGATGGTGGAAAGACATCCTGTGCTCAGTTACGTCCATTCAGTAAAAGCCATGAAAAGTGATAACGTAAGTAGGATGATTTGGGGGGAAAGGATGCATGCCTTATACGTTGCACAGAATTTGAGTAGGAATGAGTTTCAAGGCAGATAGTTAAACACAAATACCTGCGATGATATATATAGGAAAGAAGGTGTAACATAACAAGGAATTACAGTGACATAATATTATGTGTTTAATAACATTGGTCAATCAGTAAATCAAGCATAACAATAAACATGAAGTAGGAGTCAAAGTGATTAAGTACAAGTGAAAGGCATTATACTGAGCCTATGCTCAGAAACCTTAACTCACATTTGAAATAAACGAGCCCTTGTCTTTTATAAACCTGCCTTTCCAGTGCCATTTGAGAACCTTACCTAGAATATTAATGGAAAATTGCGTGTGTGTATATGTGTATGGTTATCATTTGTTACAGTGTCATCCACCTGCTATTGTCATTTGCATGTAAATGTCATTGTGCATCTGAAATCACTCCACTCTCCAATCCATAGGACAGATGGACTCCCATTCTACCTGTATCTGAAGAAGTGAGCAGTGACTCACAAAAGCTCATACCTTGCCACATATTTTGTTGGTCTTTTCTATTTGTTATAGTAGTTAGAGTGTCGGACTAGGGTCTGGAGGACCCAGTTTTGAATCCCTACTTTGCCATGGAAACTCTCTGGGTGACCTTGGGCCAGTCATGCACACTCAGCCTAACCTCCCTCACAGGGTTGTTGTGGAGATACATTGCTCATCTCTCCTCCATTGTAAGCTGCTGGGGAGAAAGATGGAGTATAAGTAAATAAAATTCAGAGCATGTCACTTTGCAGCAATAGACATTAACTTTCTAACTGCAAAAGTCATGTATTACATTTTATTAGGACTAACCAAAATAATAGAAACTAGGATAAGCTTTATGTCCTGGCTGTTGCCTGGCCTTTACTTTGGACCACTACCGCTTTCCAGTGTTCCCTTTAAGCTGTGGAGTCGCATGAGCAAAAATTCTACTTTGTGAGCTACTGCCATTAAAGTTGTGTGCAAGCGATTTGGCTGCTGCATAAATTAGTTTGCTCTGGAGCCATCCTTCCTGAGATAAGACAAAAATGTGTGAGCCGGAAGCTAAAAAACTGTGAGCCGGCTCCCACTAACTCATCTTAGAGGGAACACTCAGCTTTCTGTGACCGCTTTCATCCTTTCATACTGACTCTAAAGATGCTTTTAGCAGCAGCTCCTGGACCAACAGGTATTATGCCGGAGCAATGTTGTTCACATGATGGGTACAACAAACTCCACATTTCTGTGGTTCACGGTACAGCTAAAACCACAAGACCAAGGCAAGAGCACGACGTGCCCAAGGTCACCCAGTGAGCTTTCGTGGCAGAGGAGGGATTGGAACCCATATGGTCGTCTGGCAACCTCACCACTGCACCAATATTGATTGTATTATTTCTGTAATGTTTTTAAAAAGCTACATGCTGTAGATGGAGACCATCCATTGCTCTGCATGGTCACAGTCTGAGAAAGGAGAATTCCTGTGAATTTTGTATTCTCCACACACCTTACGGGTTACTGAAGATGTACTTGCAGGACTGTCCCATGGGATTTTGACAGGGCTAATTGTGTTTTGGAGCTGCGGTGGCTCAAGTGGTTAAGACGCTGAACTGCAGGCTGTGAAAGGTCAGTAGTTCAGCCGTTCAAGACCCGGGTGCTGCAAGACGGGGTGAGCTCCTGTCTCTAGTTCCAGCTCCTGCCAACCTAGCAGTTCGAAAGCAAGAAATTGCAAGTAGATAAATAGGTACCACTTCGGTGGGAAGGTAACAGCGTTCCGTGCGCCTTGGTGTTTAGTCCTGCCGGCCACATGACCACGGAAACGTCTTCGGACAGCGCTGGCTCTTCGGCTTTGAAACGGAGATGAGCACCGCAACCCTAGAGTCGGATTCGACTGGCTTTTGAGCAAGGGAACCTTTACCTTTACCTTTAATTGTGTTTTTTGGCTTTGTATCAGCATAAGCAGGCTAAGCATCCCGGTTTAGACAACTGTCCTGCGCTGCCCTCTGAGAACTGCCTGCTGTCTAATCCACACTGTCCAATCCATGCATGAAATAAAGTTTGAGTCCAGTGGCACCTTTAAGCTTACACCCAGAATTAAACTTTGTTGGTCTTAAAGGTGCCACTGGACTCAAACTTTGTTCTGCTGCTTTGGACCAAGCCGGCTACCCAACTGAATCTATTTCCATGCGTGAAAGAGAGAGGCCCTCTTCTTCTTCTTTTTCTTTGCCAGGTTCCTATGACTTTTTTTAATAAAGATTTTATTGGCTCCCCTAAAAAGGGGAGGTATTTCGCTTAAAAGAAAAAAATGGGAAGGGTAGACAGTGGGAGAAAGAGAAAGCTGAGTGATATATAAACTGGTAAATTAAACTGTTAGTAATGTCCAATTAATCTTCTTGGGCTTCTTCTGTGTGTTGTCAAACTTCTTTTCCTAGTCCTGTCACATGTAATTCTCTGTTAGTATGTTAGTAATGTTCCTTTGAATTTCTGTTAATAAAAAAAATCTCTTCTGGGCACATTCAGAACCGCTTCTTTGCGTGCTGGGTGCTTTTACTATCGCTGACGTGGAGGAGCTTCCTCTGTTGTCTTCTCCTTCCGGCTTGTTAGATCCTCCTTCGGGTTGCTGTTAACACTCTCAGTTCATGCACTATAAATCCTCTTCCTTTCACGCCATTACTGGAGGTCCCCAGCTTTGAGAATGGTATTAATTTCATTTTCGCTTTTATATCCGCTCCCAAACTCTCTACTGGGTCCTCCTCGCAACTGTTGACTTATATAAGCGCTTGCTAGGCACTTCTCGCTGTCACAGTTAAAACTTTTCCGTTTTACAAAACTCCCGTCGGATTCACAGCCATAAACAGTCCAAACATTAAACAGCCGGCTCTCACACACAAGCAAACGCCCAGACGGAAGTCCCTCCCT